>NC_079412.1:20078225-20110725 GCF_026213295.1 Gadus chalcogrammus
AAAAAGTAAGATTTTGGCGGTCTATCAGAATCCTCAAAGTACGCCATGAATCTCAGACCCGAGCCATTGGGTCTTAAAATGGTTCCTTTAATATAACGAGCGTGTGTTTCTACTTGGGCCGGTAGGGGGCGCTGGAGGAAAATGCACTGTTATTTACTACCGGCTGTGCGCTTATACGATTGAATCAATGAAAGAGATGTGACAGAAATACTTATGGCAGCGATGTTGGCGTAAGCATCCTATATTTTCATCCTGGCCTGTTGAATAACAAACCCAGCGAGTCAATAGCAACGCTCCCCAAACAGCTAATGAAAATAAATTACCACCTAGCCACGGGGAGCTACAGGCCAGCGCGAGAGACATTTACCCACGCACACGATTTAATCTCAGAGACAAAGTACGGGCTGGGCACGCGGCTTTATCTTCGATCAGATCAATTACACTTACACTTACACATATATCGTAATATATCAATACGCTGAGGAAACATCTTAAGTAAAAGGACTAAAGAAACAGGAAAGAGTCTCTGGTCTGTTCTGGTTAGATCACAGCGAGACAAAATGGCCACCACATCGTCCCCCATCAGAACCCTATCCAATCTGTACCGATGACCGGATCAGACCGGATCATCACCGGGGAGGGAGGAGCACCTCATCAGACAATAGAGGAAGAGGAGGCGGGAGAGGAGGATACCGAGGAAGAGGATGAGGAAGGTTTGTCGACCACAGGTTCACAAAAGAATCGGACGACCTCCGAACGACCAGGAGGAGAGGAGGAAGAGGAGGAGGAAGAGGAGGTGCAAGAGGAAGAGGAGGTGCAGGAGGAAGAGGAGGAGAAGGAGGAAGAGGAGGAGCAGAAGGAAGAGGAGGTGAAGGAGGAAGAGGAGGTGAAGGAGGAAGAGGAGGGGCAGGAGGAAGAGGAGGGGCAGAAGGAAGAGGAGGTGAAGGAGGAAGAGGAGGGGCAGAAGGAAGAGGAGGGGCAGGAGGAAGAGGAGGTGCAGGAGGAAGAGGAGGGGCAGAAGGAAGAGGAGGGGCAGGAGGAAGAGGAGGTGAAGGAGGAAGAGGAGGGGCAGAAGGAAGAGGAGGTGAAGGAGGAAGAGGAGGGGCAGAAGGAAGAGGAGGGGCAGGAGGAAGAGGAGGATGAGGAGCAGGAGGGGTATATTACAGCAGTCCCCAGTGAGAGCAGACCCCCAGCCGCTACGCTCACGTAATAGGCTGCGACTCTGCTCTCCCTGAAACGCATTTCTGCCACACTGCATTCTCTGTGTCTGTGTGTCTGTGTGTCTGTGCGTGTGTGTGTGTGTGTGTGTGTGCGTGTGCGTGTGTGTTTGTATTCTGTGTGCATTCTGTATTTGTGTGTGTGTGCCTGGGTTCTTTGTGTTTCTGTAGTGTAAACCTACGTGTGTGTGGTTGGATGTGTGTGTTTTCATGTGCAGGTTTGATGTGCGTTAGTGTATTATTAAATCTTGGGAGTGTGTGTGTGTGCGTGTCTGTCCGATGGGAGTCTAGGATGCAGAATTAAAGCCGTTTCTCTCTTTGTCAGCAAGTTTGGCTAAACCCTCTGTGGGTCTGTGTGTGTTTGTGTGTAGAGAGAGACGGAGTGTGTGTGTGCGTTTGTGTGCGTTCTCATTAAAGTTGCAGCATGTTAAAACTTCAGCGGCAGGGGAGCCGGGCCGACACAGGTCTTTGTCTGATTTATTCATCTCTCAAGGTAATAAATAAAGCCTGGCACCTTGGTCCCTCAGTGCACGCACACACACACACACACACACACACACACACACACTGAAGGGAACAGGCAGAGGCGTCTTGATCGTTCAGTTAAACTCCTTAAAACTTCCTCTGACACCTCTTCGGAGGAGGAGGAGGAGGAGGAGGAGGTTGGCAATGCAGGGTTTACAGGAGGGGTGTGTGTGTGTGTGTGTGTGTGTGTGTGTGTGTGTGTGTGTGTGTGTGTGTGTGTGTGTGTGTGTGTGTGTGTGTGTGTGTGTGTGTGTGTGTGTGTGTGTGTGTGTGTGTGTGTGTAAA
Organism: Gadus chalcogrammus; assembly: GCF_026213295.1. NCBI lineage: Eukaryota > Metazoa > Chordata > Actinopteri > Gadiformes > Gadidae > Gadus > Gadus chalcogrammus. The sequence continues at coordinate 20,080,253 of NC_079412.1, forward strand.
TGTGTGAGGCTGGCAAAGCATCAAAGCTTAGCAGACTTGATGCTTGGCTAGCCTCCTTGAAAGCATAAGCCGACGACAAGGACACGCACACGCACACACGCTCTTTCCCCGATGTTTAGCGTGCACGGCTTTTGCTGAAGAGGGATTCCCGCTAAAAACAACACCACAACCGTCACAACACAGCTGGGGCCCACGCGGCCCAGTCCTCCGTCCTCGCCAACGCCCTACACACACCCCACCCTAACACCTGCCCCCCCCCCCCCCCAAAAGCGGAGGAGCCAGGGATGGACAGGGGGCCAGCAGCAGGAGACGCAGCAGGAGATGCAGCGGACAGCCGGAGTAATTACTTGTCAGAGAGTCAATTCAGCAGCTAGTTAGAGGCTGGTTATGACAGCCCCTCAGAGAGGAGGACGAGGAGGAGGAGGAGGAAGAGGAAGAGGAGGAGGAGGAGAAGGAGGAGGAGGAGGAGGAGGAGGAAGAGGAAGAGGGAGGGAGGTGGGGAAGATAGAAGGAGAGAAGGAAGGGGAGGAGGAGGGGGGGAGATAGATGGAGAGAAGGAAGGGGAGGAGGTGGGGGGAGAGGAAGAGGGAGAGGGAGGGAGGAGGAGGAGATAGATTGAGAGAAGGTAGGGGAGGGGGGGGGGAGGAGGGGGAGGGGGGAGGATATAGATGCAGAGAAGGAAGGGAGGAGGGAGGGGGGGGGAGGGAGGAGGCGGGGCTTTGGAAAGAGGAGGGAAAGGAAAAGGTAGAGAAGGAGGAAGAGGAAGATGACGAGAAGGGAGGGGAGGCAGAGGGAGGTGGAAGAGAGGAGGAGAGACGAAGGAGAAGGGGGAGGATGTGAGGAACTATTAGAAAAAAGGGAGGCAAGAGGTGTAAACAGACCCACACACAGAGGTACACACACACACACACACACACACACACACACACACGGACAGAGGTACACACACACACACGCACGGACAGAGGGACGCACACACACACGCACGGACAGAGGGACGCACACACACACACACGCACGGACAGAGGGACGCACACACACACGCACGGACAGAGGGACGCACACACACACACGCACGGACAGAGGGACGCACACACACACACACGCACGGACAGAGGGACGCACACACACACGCACGGACAGAGGGACGCACACACACACGCACGGACAGAGGGACGCACACACACACGCAAAAAACAGCCACACGCACACAGACACATAAAAAACAGCAAAACACACAAACACACACACACACACACACACACACACACACACACACACACACACACACACACACACACACACACACACACACACACACACACACACACACACACACACACACACACACGACTTCATGAAAGGAAGTGTAGTTAAAATTTGGAGAGAGAGAGAATGAGCGGAGAGAGAGAAAGAGAGAGATGTGCCAAGGTGGGAGAAAAAATAAGCTGCTTATTAAGATTGGTTCCACAGACTAGAGAGAGGAAGGGAGGAAGGGAGGGAGGGAGAGAGAGAGGGAGATCAAGAGAGGAGAGAGCTGGGTGGAGGGGAGGGGGCAGGGACAGCTCTCCTCTGCTATCCTCATGAGAAATCTGTGGACGTTGCAGTTGAAAAACATTTTGGCTCGGAGCCCTTCTAACACCTTTAACCAAAAATGAGGGAGAGGGAGCGGGCGAGAGAGAACAGGATACATAGAGAGAGAGAGAGACGGCTCAAATCACAACAAGAGGGGAAAACATTAGAGAGGAGGCTACAGAGAGAGAGAGTGACAGAGAGACCGACAGAGAGACAGAGAAAGAGACAGACGAGTGAGAGAGGGTAAAGGAGAGAGACAGACCGAGTAAGAGAGAGAGACAGACAGAGTGGGTTTAGAGAGATGGGGACAAACAGGGTGATAGAGGGTGAGAGAGAGTGAGAGACTGACCTAACATGGGCTACAGGCAGAAGGCTGACATAGCTATCATCCTATTAAACAAAAACGTATAGTAGCAAGCGGCCCAAACACACTACAGTCCATCAGAACCCCCACCAGCCGAGGGCAACAAAGGCCTCATGTAGGGCAGTGGTTCACTGGGACCGACAAGACCACAGAACAACAGCCTCCTATCCCAGTACAAACTGCTCCAGAACTCCCGGGACAGCAGCATGTGTCTGCAGTGACCGGTTTGCATCCGACCACATTGGCCTGTCACATACATGGGTAACGTACATGTCTGCACATAAGCGCGGGATGTAGAAAAATGTAGAAATGTTGTCGATTTATAAATGTAATCAGCTCTTTGTGAATCCTCTACTGTGGTGCTTGAACCACTAAATGCTTTCACTCTCTAAAAGGGGTGATATTATGCCACCAGGTGTGAGTGTGATAAGCGTTCACGAGCTGTTTGAAAAACCGCCTTTTCCTGTGTTTTTGTGACATCACAAGTGGGCTTGTCCACCTAGACATATGCTGGATAAAAGGCAGTTTCAAACAGCCTAAACGGGCTAATCACACTCACAGCAGGTGGCATAATTTCACCCCGGTAACCGAGCACATCCACGTAAACACTCCCAACACCAACTGTACGTTCACACCACGCCAAATAGCTCAAAACACAACGCTGTCCAAAATATTTACAGCTCATATCGCTCTTGCGTTTTCTCGCGTATGTTTACTGGGACCCACGCCGACGAGAGACATCTACATTCTGATTGGTTGGCAGTCATTTACAGCCGAAACACACTAGCTCATTTGCATAGAGTTGAGCTGTTTTCAACTCTCACTTACAGCTTTACAGCTTTAAAGCTATCGCTCAAGTGTTTTATCGCTCCAATCACTTTATCGCTCATGTCTAATAGAAAGTGAATGGGCGTTCATCGCTAAAAACGCTTTACAGCTTTTGGTGTGAACGCACAGTAATAGGTTCACATCCTGTTGTGTGAAGGTCAGTAGCTCCTCCACCTACAGGTCAGTAGCTCCCCCCCTACAGGTCAATAGCTCCTCCCCCTACAGGTCAGTAGCTCCTCCCCCTACAGGTCAGTAGCTCCTCCCCCTACAGGTCAGTAGCGCCTCCCCCTACAGGTCAGTAGCTCCTCCCCCTACAGGTCAGTAGCTCCTCCCCCTACAGGTCAGTAGCTCCTCCCCCTACAGGTCAGTAGCTCCTCCCCCTACAGGTCAGTAGCTCCTCCCCATACTGCAGGCCATTGGTTCCTTTAGCTCATGGTTTTAAAGCATGCTGCTGTGGCCGGAAGCATTGCTGGAGGGTTAGAACCGAAACACCAGGAGCTGAACCAACCCCAGGATACCACGATATATATATACTGAATAACGGCAGATATATCTAAACCGTGAATATTGGTTGATATTTCATACTTTAGTCCCCTAAAGTCAAGCGTCGGTTGGGCTCCCGTTGTAACCCAGCCAAACTCCTCCCGCTAAACCATTAAAATCACGCATCAAACACGGTTAAAACAATTACTCTTTTACGTAATTTCCCCCCTTTATATTCGTTAGCCATCGTCACGAGCAACCATTGTACGTTTTTTTTAAGTGGAACATATCATCAGTGATATCGGTTCCGGAGACTGGGGTCCCTAATGGAGGGCGATGGGGGTCGGTCGCTGGGCTCAGCCGGAGCCCCAACGGACTCTGCTGCTCCAAGATGGCCGCCGGCGGAGGACAGTGTTAGCCCTTTATGTTCCCTGTACGGCTTATCACTACCTTATCACTAGCGCACACATCCTCCCTCTGAGCACCCAGATAACGGGGGAGGGACAGAGAGACAGAGAAGGGGGGTGAACGAGAGAGAGGGAGAGAGAGAGAGGGAGAGAGAGAGGGGGAGAGAGCGAGAGAGAGAGAGAGAGAGAGAGAGAATGAGAATGTCAAGCTGTCCTGCTGGCCTTTTCTTGGCGTTCTCGCCACAGTAGCCGTCTGAGGAATTTATCTAGTGCCACTGTGTGATAGAGATCTGGCTGCCTCCCTCTCTCCTCCCCCCTCCCCCAGACCTCTCTTCTTTCGGAGGTAATCTGGTTTCATCCTCGTCCATCGCTCCCTTCTCCTCTTCATTTACACACTAAATATTCAGCCCTCTCTCTTTCTCTTCCTCCCTCTCTCGTTCTCCATCTCCATCTCCCTCTCTTCCTCCCCCCACTATCTCCCGCTACCCACCCTCCCTCCCTTTCTTCCTCCATCTTTTGCCCTCCCCCCTTTCTTGCTTTTTCTCTCCCCCTCCCTCCATGAACAGCCCTCCCTCCCTCCATCTGCCTTTCTCTGTTCTATCAGTTTCGCTCCTGCAACAGTCTGCCTGTTGGTCTGTCTGCCTGCCTCCCCGTCTACCTGTCGGTCCACCTCCAGGGGAGGACAGACAGGTGTTTTGAGTCGCGGTCAAAAGACCTGTGGTATGTCTGCCTCCCTGTCTACATGTGTGTCTGCCTCAAGGGCAGGACAGACGGGTCCTGTGTGTAGCAGCAGCGATATTTCTGTCTGTCTGCCTGTCGGCCTGCCTCCCTCTTGGGCAGGACAGACAGGTCCGGTGACTAGCAGCAGCAGCGGTAGTGTGTCCGCCTGCCTGTCTGTCTGCGTGTGTCCAGGCGAGGACAGACAGGTCCTCTGAGTAGCAGCAGTATGATTAATATTAATGGGATTATTTTTAGATGCGTACGTGTTTCTCGCCCTCGATCCTCTTGTCAGCCTGCTGGACCGCCTCGAGGTAGGTAAAGTGGAGCTCCATCAGCCTGTCCACCTGGGGGGAGAGAGAGGGAGAGAGAGACAGAGACAGAGAGAGACAGAGGGAGAGACAGAGACAGAGACAGAGACAGAGAGAGAGAGAGAGAGAGAGAGAGAGAGAGAGAGAGAGAGAGAGAGAGAGAGAGACAGAGAGACAGAGAGACAGAGAGACAGAGAGAGACAGAGAGACGGAGAGAGAGAGACAGAGAGACGGAGAGATGGAGAGAGAGAGAGACAGAAAGAGAGAGAGAGGAAGCGGAAGAAAAGAGACAGAGACACAGACAGAGGGAGAGAGAGAGAGAGACAGACAGAGACAGAGAAAGAGGGATAGACGCATAGAGAGACAGAAAGGGACGAAGAGAGGCTAAATTAAAAATAGAAAGGCTTCAAATGAAGACAACAGGGACAGAGCAGATTGTGTAGTCACACACACACACACACACACACACACACACACACACACACACACACACACACACACACACACACACACACACACACACACACACACACACACACACACACACACACACACACACACACACACACACACACACACACACCAGGGGAGGAGGTGACTGCCAGCCCGCTGTGCTCCACATACTAAACAACAGCTCCGCTCTTCACGGCGCCTCCAACGCTACGCTAGCGCTAACGCTACGTCCCATCAGCCACCATGCTGCTCTATGAGGGCGTCACATGATCAGAGCGGAGCCCCACGTCGGGGACCTGCTGTGTTCTTAACTCCATCTCCTACCGTCTCTCACCTCTCCTCGTCTTCCTCACTCACACACTCACACACACACACCACGTCCACAGCGAAGGTGTGAAAGAGGAATGCGTGTGTGTGTGTGTCAGAGCATGCGTGTGGGTGGGATCCGTGTGTGGCTGAAGTCGTTTGTGTGCAAATGAGCACCTGGTGCGCTCGAGTGTGCATCGGTGTGTGCGTATGTGTGGTAGCGTGTGTGGGGTAGCGTGTGTGCGGTAGCATGTGTGCGGTAGCGTGTGTGTGGTAGCGTGTGTGCGGTAGCGTGCGGGCGGTAGCGTGCGGGCGGTAGCGTGCGGGCGGTAGCGTGCGGGCGGTAGCATGTTTGGTAGCGTGTGTTTGGTAGCATGTGGGCGGTAGTGTGTGTTTAGTAGTATGTGTTTGGTAGCGTGTGTTTGGTAGCGTGTGTGCGGTAGCGTGTGTGCGGTAGCGTGCGGGCGGTAGCGTGTGTTTAGTAGTATGTGTTTGGTAGCGTGTGTGCGGTAGCGTGCGGGCGGTAGCGTGCGGGCATTAGCGTGTCGTCGGTAGCGTGTGTGTGGTAGCATGAACCCACCTTCTCACAGTCGTTCTCGGTGAACTTGCTGAGCAGCCGGCTCCTCTGCTGGGCCTTCAGGTTCCTCAGCATGGACGAGATGATGGAGCTCACGTGCTCTGCAGGACCACAAGAGGACACGGGCCGTGAACACTCAGAACTCACCCGGCCAGGGCTGCCCCCTCCTGGGCCACCACGCACAATTATAAGGAACCGGGTCCGAGAGGTACCGGGTCCGAGAGGTACAGGGTCCAGAGGTACAGGGTCTCAGAGGTACCGGGTCTCAGAGGTACCGGGTCTCAGAGGGACCGGGTCCGAGAGGTACAGGGTCCGAGAGGTACCGGGTCCGAGAGGTACCGGGTCCGAGAGGTACCGGGTCCGAGAGGTACAGGGTCCGAGAGGTACAGGGTCCGAGAGGTACAGGGTCTGAGAGGTACCGGGTCCGAGAGGTACAGGGTCTGAGAGGTACAGGGTCTGAGAGGAACAGGGTGCAACACTCCTCCCGGAAGTGACATTTTGGAGCTTCTCCAGTTCCACAGGCCGCAGACGTCTTCTCAGAGGTATAACTCAGCCGCCAGAGCGCTGGTGAATGACATCTGAATGCCACAGCACCTGGGGGCGGGCAGGGGGGCGGCCGGGGGGGAGGCAGGAGACAAACAGTCCAGACAAACAGAGGTGCCTGGGGGTTGTGTTCGGCAGGCCGGAGTCCGAGACACGCCGATGCAGACGTCAGTCAGTCCTAACAGGGCTGGGCGATTAATCGAATTTTGATCGCGATTTAAATTTTAGCCTCAAACGATCACAAAATTAACATAATCGAGTCAACATAAAAGGGCAGGACAGCTGGATACCTATCTGTGTATCATTTTAGATTGGAACATTTTCTTTTTGACCATTTTGTGTACGATTTTTGTACTGCTTAAAGGCTTCAAATGAATTGCTTAAAATTTCAGAGTTCTCAGTTACTAAAAAATAATCTGAGAGACATGCTGAAATAAATACAATATGTTTTCAAACTCAAAAATAATTGTGGCCATCCTGTCGTTAGTATGTTGGGGGAGTAGCCATGATTTACTTTCCTCCTTCTGCTTCTTTTTCATACGTTATCCTACATTTCTGACTCAGACTTAACAACTCTACTGAGCTGTTCAGGTGACTGATTTTCTCTAGGTGGGGGGGCAAGACCTGTGTGTGTGTGTGTGGTGGGGGTGTTGTCTCATTTGTGTATGTGTAACTGTTTAAAGTCAAATGTTGTCTTATTTGCGTTTATGTCTTATTGGTATATGTTGTCTTATTTGTGTTTATGTCAAATGTAGTATGTTGTCTAATTTGTGCATATGCCTAACTGTTTTCTATATGTTTGTTGTATAAATCATTAAATAAAAAATGTATCGTTTGAATAATCGTGATTTCAATATTGACCCAAATAATCGTGATTATAATTTTCCCCATAATCGAGCAACCCAAAGTCCTAACCGAGTGGAGCGCTCATCAGTGCCATGCTTCAAAATAGACTGATCAGCACCTGGGTGGGAGGGCATGGTGAACAAACAATAGCAGAGAGTTAGGGGGACAGGAGAGCGGAGGGGTGACGGTGTGTTGACTCCCAGGGGAACCTGCATGCCTACACTCCACCTGCGAGGGGCAATCTATGAGCAAGGTGCCCCTCGCAGCCCCCTTAACGGCCAGTCTGAAGAACTATACATCAAGATGACGAGAGGAGCCGTGGAAACGAGCAAGACAAGTGAATAAATGTGTATTATTTTATGGACCTCTATTAGCAGACCGTATTACCTTTACGGTAACCATGGTGCCCTGAGCTACACTGACATTTTAACAAGGTAATAACGGCTGTGCACGCATTAGTTGCAAAGGCAAGCGCCGCGAGATGATTGGCTGAATTAACTGCATGGCCCGCCTGTCCCTCCGGGGGGGCGGCCAATCAAGCTTGTCAGTTGAGAAACTGCTCAGGCTTTGAGAGGAGAAATCGACTGAACAATACACTCTGGAGAGGAGGGAGAGAGCGAACCACTACAGAACAGCGAACACAGAGAGAGAGAGTGATAGAGAGAGAGAGAGGGAGAGGGAGGGGTAGAGGTAGAGAGGTGGGAAAAGGAGTGTAATTGGACCTCATCAACAGGGGTCAATAATCTCTTGGTGAGGCTTGGTTGTTGCTAGGCGACAACTGTAAGAGAATCAGGAGCACCGCTCTGTTCCCGAGGGTCCCCTGGGTGATGCAGCATCGTTACCCACAAGACACCGGCTGCAACATCTGGCACGCACACACTCACACACACACACACACACACACACACACACATTCACGATGGAACAATAGACACCCACACAAACATCAGACACATACACACACTAGATGTACGCTACAAAAGACTAGACACACACTGAAACACTAGAGGCACACAAGGAAACACTACACACACTGAAACACTAGACACACACGCACACAAACACACACTGAAACACTAGACACACACACTGAAACACTAGACACACACACACTGAAACACTAGAGGCAAACAAAGAAACAATACACACAAACACTAGACACACAGAAACACTAGAGGCAAACAAAGAAACACTACACACACTGAAACACTAGACACACACACACACAAACACACACTGAAACACACACACACACAAACACACACTGTGAAACACTAGACACACACACACTGAAACACTAGACACACACACACTGAAACACTAGAGGCAAACAAAGAAACAATAGACACACAAACAAACACTAGACAGACACACACTGAAACACTAGACAAACATACTCCTGTTCAATGTCTCAGCATTTTGGTGACTTCACCGCGATGTTTATGCTTATTTGATGGACATGACGCTTCGTGTCCTGAGAGGACGCCTCCTTCTCCGTGACCCCGCGCTGTGATTGGTCAGTGTCAGGGCCTCGGCCGCGTCCACTGAGACGAGGCGATCCACCAGCGGAGCGTCTGTAAAGCTTCCTGCCTGAGGGCGGAGCCTGACGGCGAGGGGGGGGGGGGGGGGGGGGGGGGGTGTCTGTGTTGACGTGTTGAGAGCAGAACGGGGGATCAGACCTCACTGCTTCCCCATCAGCGTCGGGTTGACGTGCACGCAGCTTTAAGACACCTCTGAGTCCCCGGGGGAATATAAACCGGAGCGACGTGAAGACCTTAAAGCCGGATGAATATAACCAGGAACAATAACTGCCTCCTCGCTCGGAATAAACTGACAACAAATCCTTAGAGATTTTCTAGCCCTGTACCACCATGTTTTGTGGACGGTGGACTTCCTGTCCACCGTCCAAAAGGTAGATGGATAGAATATGAATACGGGTAGAGCGGGATTTGTACTTACTTAGGGAGTTTCTAGTTCTCTTTTACATTTCTCCATCACTCTCTCACTGGGGTGGGAAGAGAGAGAAGGAATCAAGGTGAACGAGAGAGAGAGAGAGAGAGAGAGATGGGGCGAGAGAGAGAGAGAGCGAGAGAGAGAGAGAGAGAGAGACTTGGACCGACTGATTGGGATGTATAAACAGAAAACCAGCAGTCAGATTCCTACGATGCGAGCCCCTAAAAACTGTCCAGGGTTAAAGTACCTCAAACGGGGAAGGTGCTGTAGGTAGGAATTAAGAGCCATCATTATAGTGTAATTCGTTAGCTATGCCATCCCCATCCGTCAGCTATGAGTGAGTGGAGGCTCAGTGAGGTTATCTGTTGTGGTTGAACCCAGGCCTGCCCTTGTAAGAGGCCATTTAGATTGAAGACCGCCCCGGGCTCGTTTCTGACCAATCAGCGCATGTCTTCCCATCATGCCTGTCAATGACAGGGACAGCATGACAGCAGCACTTCTTCATCGCAGAGGAACGTAGTGAGGGAGAAAGGGAGGAACGTAGGGAGGGAGAGAGAGAGGGAGAGGGAGGAACGTAGGGAGGGAGAGAGAGAGGGAGAGGGAGGAACGCAAGGAGGGAGAGAGAGAGGGAGAGGGAGGAACGTAGGGAGGGAGAGAGAGAGGGAGAGGGAGGAACGCAGGGAGGGAGAGAGAGGGAGGAACGTAGGGAGGGAGGAAGGGAGAAACGTAGGGAGGGAGAGGGAGAGGGAGAGGGAGGAACGTAGGGAGGGAGGAACGCAGGGAGGGAGGGAGAAACGTAGGGAGGGAGAGGGAGAGGGAGAGGGAGGAACGTAGGGAGGGAGGAAGGGAGAAACGTAGGGAGGGAGAGAGAGAGGGAGAGGGAGGAACGCAGGGAGGGAGAGGGAGAAACGTAGGGAGGGAGAGGGAGAGGGAGGAACGCAGGGAGGGAGGGAGAAACGTAGGGAGGGAGGGAGAAACGTAGGGAGGGAGAGGGAGAAGGAGGAACATAGGGAGGAACGTAGGGAGGGAGAAAGGGAGAAACGTAGGGAGGGAGAGGGAGAGGGAGGAACGCAGGGAGGGAGGGAGAAACGTAGGGAGGGAGAGGGAGAAGGAGGAACATAGGGAGGAACGTAGGGAGGGAGAAAGGGAGAAACGTAGGGAGGGAGAGAGAGAGGGAGGAACGTAGGGAGGGATAGAGAGGGAGGAACGCAGGGAGGAAGGGAGAAACGTAGGGAGGGAGAGAGAGAGTGAGGGAGGAACATAGGGAGGGAGAGAGAGTGAGGGAGGAACATAGGGAGGGAGAGAGAGTGAGGGAGGAACGTAGGGAGGGAGAGAGAGAGAGGAACGTAGGGAGGAACATAGGGAGGGTGTGGTCGGTTTTAAGTCCATTTTATTCATCTAGATCCCCCCTGGTTCTTTCCTTCCGCCTCTTTACAACTCTGATGACTTACAGCAGCTTCCGACTCCCCCCCCCCCCCTCAACCCGGGCGCCATGTTTCACTCAGACAACGCTCCACAATCACCACCACGACCACCGTCCCAGCAGGGGGGCCGGCGTGACACAGGCACAAAGGCGGGGGGGGGGGGGGGGCTGTGGAAGGGGAACAGCGCGTGGCGTGTAGCAGATAAGGCGGCGCGCTCCTCGGAGCGTGGAGGGAAATGTTAATTAGAGGAGTGTCTACACCCGGGCATCGCACGGCGGATCTCTCCCCGGGAAAGTGGCTCATAAAGGGATTAGCCGCGCGTGTTGATTATGACGACGCAGATTAACATCAAACTCATCCGCCGACAAACTCGCCGCCACGGCGGCCCCCCGACCGCGGGGTAGTTCGCGGACGGCTGGGGCGGCTGTGCGTGTGGATGTGGATGTGTTTGTGACTGCGTGCGTGCGTGCGTGCGTGCGTGTGCATGTCTGTGTGTGCGCGTGGTTGCGTTTCACGGTGCGCGTCTGTGTTTGTGACTGTGTGTGTGTGAGTGCCTCTGTCTGTGTGTGCGTGTGGATGTGCTTGTGACTGTGTGTGTGCGTGCCTCTTGTCTGTGTGTGCGTTCGGCTGCGATTGACTGTGTGCGTGTGTGAGTATGTGTGCGCTTGTGAGTGTGTTTGCGTCTGTGCGTGTGAATGCGTTTGTGACTGTGCGTCCATCTGTGTGTGCGAATGTGCTTGCGTGAGTGCTTCTGCGGTTGTGTATGCGATTAGGATTGCCTGTGTTAGCGTGTGTGAGCAAGCATGCGTGCGCACGTGTGTGCGTGTGCACCAAGTTGTAGTACTATGCTTACAGAATCACAAACAGCAAAACTTCGAAGCTCTCGGGTTGAACTCCACTGGAGACTCCTCCTGCCCTTAACTCCATCACACACCACAACACTAGAACAACCGACACAGGAAACCAGCCATCGTTCCCGTGGCGACGGGGACTGGCTGGTGTGCGTGTGCATGTAAATGAGGAGTCTGTTGGCATCTGTTGTGTGACACAACGCTCACAGCGCCCCTAAATATAGCCCCCGTCTGCCACCCATTCTCACCCCGGCATTGTAGATTGGCTGGGGGTGACATCACAGGAAGCACCTCGAGGGAACGCTCTGAACACTCTGTGGAACTTGTTGAAAAACTACTTTACTCGTCTCTCATTTCCACTACGCGTTTCACCTTGGAGAATGGATGCATGCGTTGATCTCACAGGGGGAGATCAACGCACCCCACCACAGAGGAAGACAGAGAAGGGGGGGAAGAGAGAGAGAGAGAGAGCGAGAGAGAGAGAGAGAACGGTTTGAGAAAGAAAGTGAGAGCAATAGGTGGAGAAAAGAGGGAGCGAGTAAGAGACAGAGAGAGACAGACTGACTGAAAGACAGACTGAAACAAAGCAAGGACAAGAGTGTGATGCCTGCATGCACACTAGCCCCGTTCTGAAGAATCTTCCTCAACGTGTCTGAACCGTCAGGTGAAAACTGTGTTTTCCCCGTTGAGGTACATGACCCCTCTCATGTTCCCAGACCAGCGCCCACCATGTCTGGGTCACATCCCTAGCTCACAACAATTCCACAGACGACGAAGTGTGGCGACCAGGAACGCTGGGGGAGTGTGTACCAAAGACCACACAGCCCTGCCTTCATCGTAGCGGAAAGAGTGTGGACACGTGCCTTAATTAAGGGAGTCGTTTGGGGTCGTTGAAGGATGGATTCCTCGCGGAGGCGACCTGCCGGCCCCGTTGCCATGGCAGCCCAGCGTGTGATGCCAACGTGGAAGCTAATAGGGTGAAACCGGGTTCAGGTCATCTGCATAGCGACACACACACACACACACACACACACACACACACACACACACACACACACACACACACACACACACACACACACACACACACACACACACACACACACACACACACACACACACACACACACACACACACACACACACACACACGTCTCATAACTCTTCCCCCCCCCTGCTGCTCGAGAGGGTCACGGGTTAATACGGCCCACCACAGGTGAGTCGGCAACAAAATGGCAGCCGCTTTGTCCGCCTCTGTGGGGGGGGCGCTCGGGGTCGCGGCGGGCCCGGGACATAAAGGTGAATTATGATGATTGTATCAAGGAGAGGGGGGGGGGGGGGGGGCTCCATCCGTGGGTTTGGCCGCAGCGTAACACGAGGCGTCTGATCTGAATGCACTGCTGCCCTCACTTGCTCTACATCCGCCGCCGTGTCTGTCCCCGCCGGCGGCCAATCACACGCCCTCCCTCGTGGGGCGGCACAACTCGTCGCGTTTTAATTGGAAAACTCGATTCCGGCCTCTGCCGGAATTGGACGATTGCGGAGGGTCCCAATGACGAATGCTTTTTATTTTACGTATTTGAAATAATTGAATACGTTCAATAAACACGTTCGATATAGTATGACTGTAACGTTAAACTCTAATTGCAAACAGTTGCAACACAAGCAATGAGCGCTCTGATTAATCTGCGGGCGCTAGAATCGTGTGGGTCCATGCGAGGTCTGAGTAATCACCAGCGCTTAATATATGACACGAGGCGACGCAGTGGCCAGGATGGAGCTCCGTTAATAGCAATTAATAGTCGTAATGAAAATATCAGGGCAAAATAATCCCAATTAACATTTTTGTCATGATCCTGCAGCTCTACTCCATCACAACAGCCGCAGTCAGCCTCCATCCCTCAGACACCGAATCCCTCTTTCACTGACACCCTAACGCCCCGTGCCCACTACCTCCGTCAGTTGACCGTTGCCCATTGACTTTGAATGGGGACGGACGCGCAATGCATTGTGGATCCGTCCGTTCAGTTGGAGCGTTCGCCACCGTCAGAAAGTTGAAAAATGTTCAACTTTTTCGGCAGCGACGGTTCCGTCATCCAATCAGATCGCGTATGCAAATTTAAGCACTGTGACGCGACTCGGGCTCTGACGATACTGGAAAGCGGGTCATCTTGCCTCGCAACAAGCAGGAAGAAGCGGGAAGAACCCGGCGAAGCGATTTGATTGGCTGACGGATGCCTCTGCAAAGACTACTCCCCCATCCGTCAGCCACGCCTTCCCACGTCCGTTGACTGACGGTGCAGTGGGCACGAGGCGTAACACCCACCCATTCATTCCTCACCCAATGCCTAACTCCTTCCATCGCCCGTTCACTCACACCGTCCCTCTCACTCAACCTCTCGTCCTGAACCCTTTGTTCAACTCCCCATCGCTTGCCCCCCCCCCCCCTCACCTCCTCCTGAGACAAGATAGTTTCAGGAGCCCAGACAGAACAAATCAAACATGATTGGACTGATTTTATGGACTGTCTGAGTTTTGGGGTCGGTCAAACAACGGTGACCAATGCTTTGGCCAGGTTATACGCTTTGGCCGTTATATACGGGCACGCTGGGGCAAAGAATATGATTTCTCTTTATACTGGAAAATGAAAGGTAAACTTTGAGTCAACCAATTTGACAGACCTTTGTGTTCCTTCTGCTGGTAAATTAAAGGCAAACCAAAACTGAAAGGGAAACCATTTGACAGAGCTCTGTGTTCCTTCTTCTGGTAAATTACAGGCAAACTAAAACGGAAACTGAAACTATTTAACATACCAGCGGGTTCCTTCTTCTGGTAAATGAAAGGCAAACAAAAACTGAAGGTGAAACTATTTGACAGAGCTCCACGTGCCTTCTCTTGGAAAAATAAAGGCAAACCAATACCCAAACTGAAATTATTGAAAATACTTCTGTGTTCCTAGGTGCCTTCTCTTTAAAAATGAATGGGAATCTGAACTGAGAGTGAAACCATTTGATAGATGGGCCTCCTCTTGAAAAAATGACAGTGAAAGTGAAACCGTTTGACAGAGCTACATGTGCCTTCTCTTGAAAAATGAAAGTGGAAGTGAAACCATTTGACAGAGCTACATGTGCCTTCTCTTGAAAAATGAAAGTGGAAGTGAAACCATTTGACAGAGCTCCGTGTACCTTCTCTTGAAAAATGAAAGTGAAACCATTTCACTTTCTCTTGAAAAATGAAAGTGAAAGCGAAACCACTTAACAGAGCTCCAGTGCCGTGTTCCAATACCCGTACTGTCCGTACTTACTAGCCACAATTTGAGTACGTAGTACGTTCCAATTCAGATCCGGCGAAAAGAAGTATACTTCAAGGACCCGGATGCCGTACTCAAAACGGGCTTATCGTGAAGTGTGGATCGAAGGACACTCCCCGTACTCAACGGCAGCCATCTTAGCTACGTAGCGGAAGAGGCGGAGCCAGGCTGAGCCAAAGTCGGCGCATTTTCCACATAGCCTGCATTAAGAGTCATTTTGTCGTTTTTATAGTTTTTATAGCTTTTTATAGCTGCTATGCGTAAAGAGTTCACCGTTCAAAGCGGGATGTTTATTGCGGGGGAGGAGCCACGGCGGCAGTCGTGATCGTAATTTCAAGTTAGTGCACCACAGAGTACTCGATTTGGAACAGCACTCACATCTGAAAAATTTGCTTACTCAAGTGAGTACGGATAGTGCAGATAGTGTACTTCCTTTAAGTATACTCATGGAAGTACGGGTATTGGAACACGGCACAGGCCTTCTCTTGGAAATAGTAAGGGAAAGTGAAAGTGTCTGACTGACCTTCGTGTTCCTTCTCCGACAGCCCGGCCTTCTTCATCTTCTTGGGCGTCTTCATGAAGAGTGGGAAGATGGTTCTGAGCCCCAGAATGTCGACAAACTTATGGCAGTTATCGGTCCCCTCGGGTCCGGTCATGCCGTGGTCCAGGACCTTCAAGGCGCTGGTTCTGGACATCTTCTTCTCTCTGCGGGGGCAGGGAGGGAGGGAGAGAGAAAGGCCAGACTCGTGTCAGAACATGTTCACAACGATTTTCACCGTGAGGACTGTGAGACGATGATATGATAACGGTTGAATGGTTTACACGGGAGGCTTTGGTGTTATGTTCTCATAACCTCCTGTATGAGGAGGAAAAGATTGCAATATCGAACCAACTTTCATGTCATTATTTGCTGTAATTGATTTATAGCTCTATTACACACACACACACACACACACACACACACACACACACACACACACACACACACACACACACACACACACACACACACACACACACACACACACACACACACACACACACACACACACACACACACACACACACAAAATGTGGCGCAATAATAATCGGTACACCCATTCAAAAACCTCACTGCATAAACAGCCTCAAACAAGGGAGTGTATAATTCAAATCCCTGTCTCCAACAAGAAAACCTGGCTGAGACACGACAACAGGGAATAGAAAAAAGTCTGTCAAATCCTCTAATGGCGTCTCTTCCTCCATGTAACAGGGTATGAAACACAGCTACTTCCCCCAACACCCTCCAATGACAGGTGGCGGTGTTGGGGCTTGACGAGAGACAGACAGACAGACAGACAGCGGGGTGCAGCAGACAGCCTTGTCTGCGTGTCCAACAGAGAAGCCCGTTAGCGGGCAGCTGTCATGTCTTGACAGCCTCAGAGACGGGACTTGAAGCCCTGGGTTTGATCTCTCGGTGTTGATTTGTGAAAAGGGTACGGGGAGGGAAGAGAGGGCTGGGGATGGATTCACATCCAAGAGACTAAATCCGTTGACATGGCGTGTTATATTCATGGAGTTTTGTCATTTACAGTTATATATATTTTTATAGAACAGACGCAATCGTTTTTTTGATTCGTCAATTGGACCGGTGGTTTGACTTTGAGAAAGCAAAACAAAAAGCCCCTTGTGGGGCTGACAATATAATAACACGTTTATAATTATAAAAAATTATAATAATCAGCTGTCAGAGTGTTCGACCGCTTTATCAGGGCTTGCTACAACAGTGAGTGTATGACGCAGGAGTAGAGTCATGGACTGGTAAAGTTTCGGAGTTAGGAGGAAAATCAAACCAAGCCTCAGCAGGGCCGATGAGGCTGCGGACACCGGTGGCAACCCCCATGGGTTCAGACCCCCATGGGTTCAGACCCCCATGGGTTCAGACCCCCATGGGTTCAGACCCCCATGGGTTCAGACCCCAGGCATACATGAGGTGCTCGAATATTAAATAAAACCCATGACTTGCTGCCAATTGTCGAAACAAACAAACAAACAATCATCAGCCGCTACAAACATCAGCAGTTCAGTTTGGATAGCTTCAGTCAGAATTTCAGGCTCAAAAATCGGTTGAAAACAATTAGATTTTAGATCTTTTGTAAAAAAATAAAACTATTTAGCAGCTGTTAATTATAATCACGTCAGTCTCAATGAAATGTCTCCATGCTCCATCAGTCTAAACATCACGAGGATCCCACCCCATCCTCCAACAACATGAAATAAAGCCTCTTCCTTAACTCTATAACTATCGATGCAGGGGATCCAGAGATCGGTGAGCGCAGCACACTCCTCCAACACCTTTATTAGAAAATCTCTCTCCCAACAGCTCACTCCCCTCCTCTCTCCGCTCATCCTACTCTACCAAAGCTAACAGACGGTGCAGAAAAGGACGTGGTGTTTCCGCGGGATATCGAGCCGCCCTTTGCGTCTCCCCCTCTGCTGATGTGCTCATCAAAGCAGGGGGCCCGGGGGGTTCACTACATGTGCGTCACGTCTCTTTATCAGCCCTTAAGGTCATCTGGCTTCAGATCAATCGGGCGGCCCGGGAAGGCAAGGCTCCAGCCGATAGCGCTACGCGATGTTCTGCATCACGGAGCATGGCGAAGACTAGCTAACTGGCAACTGGAGAGACAAGCAGGAGACTAGCGACTGGGGAGACACGCAGGAAACTGTCAAATAACCTGAAAGAGACAAGCAGCAAACTAGCAAACAACCTGGGAGAGACAAGCAGCATACTAGCAAACAACCTGAGAGAGACAAGCAGGAAACTAGCAAACAACCTGAGAAAGACAAGGAAACTATTAACGACTGGAGAGACACACAGGAGATTAGCGAACAATTGGAGAGAGACAAGCAGGAGACTAGAAAACAACCTGAGAGACAAGAAGGAAACTAGCAAACAACCGGAGAGACTAACGTTAAACAGAAAACAGGAGAGACAGGCAGGAGACTAGAAAACAACCTGAGAGAGACAAGCAGGAAACTGGAAAACAACCTGAGAGAGACAAGCAGGAAACTGGAAAACAACCTGAGAGAGGCAAGCAGGAAACTAGCAAACGACTGGAGAGAGACAAGCAGGAAACTAGCAGACGGCCAGAGAGAGACAAGCAAGAAACTAGCAGACGGCCGGAGAGACAAGCAAGAAACTAGCAAACAACCGGAGATAGACAAGCAGGAAACTAGAAAAAACATGAGAAAGACTAGCAGAAAAACTAGCAAACAAGTGGAGACGGGCAGGAAACTAGAAAACAACTGGAGACAAGCAAGAACAGCTGAACAGCTGGCCGAATGAGAGTGACGCAGTATTGATGTGGTCCCTGAGCGATGGCTCTCCCTCTCCCCTGAGAAGAGCACAGCGACAGCGACTCACCTGAGCATGAGGTTCATGAGCTGGAGCCCCTCCCCCTTGAGGAAGCGGTCCCGATTGGCCGACAGCATGAGGCAGGAGCAGAGGCTGTCGAACAGGTTCTCCATCATCTCCTGCTCCTCCGCTGTGGAGGGGTTGTGGCGCTTGAACACCTGGAGGGGGGGGGGGGGGCGGGGGGGGGGGGGCAAACCGAGGGTAAACACAGGGGGTCTACTACGGCACAGCAAAGGATCATACACCACCGTTCATTATGCAGACTGGCTTTCATCCAGCGCAACCTTTCATTATTGATTATTATGGGATGCATTTCCAGTTGAAAATCTCTCTCTCTCTCTCTCTCTCTCTCTCTCTCTCTCTCTCTCTCTCTCTCTCTCTCTCTCTCTCTCTCTCTCTCTCTCTCTCTCTCTCTCTCTCTCTCTCTCTCTCTCTCTCTCTCTCTCTCTCTCTCTCTCGTTCACCTTGATTCCTTCTCTCTCTTCCCACCCCAGTGAGAGAGTGATGGAGAAATGTAAAAGAGAACTAGAAACTCCCTAAGTAAGTACAAATCCCGCTCTACCCGTATTCATATTCTATCCATCTACCTTTTGGACGGTGGACAGGAAGTCCACCGTCCACAAAACATGGTGGTACAGGGCTAGAAAATCTCTAAGGATTTGTTGTCAGTTTATTCCGAGCGAGGAGGCAGTTATTGTTCCTGGTTATATTCATCCGGCTTTAAGGTCTTCACGTCGCTCCGGTTTATATTCCCCCGGGGACTCAGAGGTGTCTTAAAGCTGCGTGCACGTCAACCCGACGCTGATGGGGAAGCAGTGAGGTCTGATCCCCCGTTCTGCTCTCAACACGTCAACACAGACACCCCCCCCCCCCCCCCTTAACCCTGGACAGTTTTTAGGGGCTCGCATCGTAGGAATCTGACTGCTGGTTTTCTGTTTATACATCCCAATCAGTCGGTCCAAGTCTCTCTCTCTCTCTCTCTCTCTCTCTCTCTCTCTCTCTCTCTCTCTCTCTCTCTCTCTCTCTCTCTCTCGTGAATTGCGCTCCACCCCGCCCATGTTGTGCAGCTCTGTATCTAACCAGTAGGGTTTAGCAGGCCCTGTCAGGGGTGTTTGAACGGGGCTGTATAAATAAAGTACCAGTGGTGCTGGCAGGGCCAGAATAGCAACACAAATCACAGGGTTACACCAAAGCACAGCAAAGGATCGTGGGAGGGCACAGTACCCGAAAAGTATCAAACTTTTAATGTGAAAGAGGATGTGACGTGAATGAAACGTGTGAAGCATTTAATGTGAAGGATTGCGCACGTAAAAAAACAAGATTGTGTGTGTGTGAGAAAAGGTGTGTGTGTGTGTGAGAAAAGGTGTGTGTGTGTGTGTGTGCGAGACAAAGTGTGTGTGTGTGTGTGTGTGTGTGTGTGTGTGTGTGTGTGTGTGTGTGTGTGTGTGTGTGTGTGTGTGTGTGTGTGTGTGTGTGAGAGAGAGAGAAAGAGAGTGTGTGTGCGAGTGTGTGTGTGTGTGTGCATTATTGTGTTTGCAGAGAAAGAGTGTTTGTGTGTGTTTGCATGAATGTGTGTGCGCACAGAAAGAGCGTGTGTGTGTTTTGTGCACAAAAAGAGTTTGCAGGAGTGTGTGAGCATGAGTGTGTGTGTGTGTGTGTGTGTGAGTGAATAAATCAAGTTAATTAAGCGCGTGGTTGGGCCCACCGAGAGTTGCTGCAGAAGGACATCGATGCCGTCCATTTCCCCCAGCAGCTCCCTGGTGCCTGCAGGACGGACACACACACACACACACACACACACTCAGCGTCACGTTCGCCGCACAATTTAGATCGCACGACGCACAGCACCATTAACACACCGCCCACGCATTCTGGGAATTCCATTTTGGCGACTTCTGCAATTTATTTTCAAGTTGATCGAAAAAACGCGACAAATTAGTTTCTAGCAAATTAGCGTTTTTAGCAACCAGGGTAGAAAGGCGGTTGGAAATAATGACCGCGCCGGTCTATCGAGGAAAAGGGGATATTGATTAGAGATAACAGTCCTCCGTTTTGTTTGGCTTTCCTAGTTTGACCGGTTGATCGGTTTGCTATTCCGACGCATAAAGAATCCATTTGTTGGCGTGGAAAGAGAGAAAACAAACTGAAGGGACTGGGAAGTTGAGCGGTGAAGCTGCGCAACATTCAGGCCCTAGGTCCGCCACCAGACCCCCCCCCCCCCCCCCCCCCCCCCACGGCCGGAGACTCACTGTCGTTGTTCTGCAGCACGATGGCCAGGATCTCGCTGCAGTACAGCTTGTTGGCTTCAAAGGGCAGCTTTGCCTGAGAGACGGAGCAGAGAGGAGAACGGGCTTGAGGATAAGGGAGTGGAAGGGGGGGCTATCCCGGTCACCAGCCCCTCTGCAAACGGGGGCTGTCTCGGAGGCATCGCTGAGCCCCGACAAATCCGCTCCTCGAGGTCGTCCTCTGAAACCTCCGGTTTACATCAACGGGGTTGACAGTACGCTGCTGGGGTTTGGAGGCCGACTCTGATCCCCCGCAGTGCTCTGGTGTAATAAGTCGAGTTCAAATAGATGTGAATGATATTATAGCCACACATAGAAACTGCATTTCATACCAATAGTCTGTAGTATAAATATCCCCTTAGGATGACGTGTGTGTGTGTGTGTGTGTGTGTGTGTGTGTGTGTGTGTGTGTGTGTGTGTGTGTGTGTGTGTGTGTGTGTGTGTGTGTGTCTCACCTTGACTCTCTTGAGCAGCCACTGCATAAGACCCTGCTGTGCGGCCTCAGTGCAGAGACCAGGACGGAACTCCGCCATGTTCTCCACGATGGCTGCAGAGAGGAGAAGAGGGAGTCACAAGCAGAGGACAATCAACCCCATGTCACGCCACCTCGAACCAAATGTGCTCCACAGAGAAAAATACAGAAAAACACCTAAATGCAGCACGGGAATTGTCGGACAATCTTGAAACCAGCTCTCTACTAGTAGTCTCTTTCTCTCAGTGTGTGTGTGTGTGTGTGTGTGTGTGTGTGTGTGTGTGTGTGTGTGTGTGTGTGTGTGTGTGTGTGTGTGTGTGTGTGTGTGTGTGTGTGTGTGTGTGTGTGTGTGTGTGTGTGTGTCAAGCGCAGGAGCTTACGTGTGAACCACTGTTACAGCATCGTCATAATCATGACACACGGATGATAAAATTGCCCATGCATCATTCTGCAGTGCTTGTGATTCTGAACATATTGCCCTATTTGGTCATAAATAAGGATAATTCCTCATACTGCAGTAGCAGACCACAGTGGTTAAGCCCTGTGGTGTGGTTCGTATGTGTGTGTGCTCACGGTCTAACGTGCACGTACAACAACCCAAACCGCAGCTTCCCCTTGACATACAGCCCCAATCCGCTGGTAGAATCGTCTTAGCAGAGCTGATTCACCACAAAACCTCCACCATGGAGGGAGGGAGGGAGGGGGAGAGAGCGAGATAGAGCCAGAGAGAGCAAATCTTAAAAGGCAGAGTGAAAGAGAGAGAGGAAGTGAGAGACAGACAGAGAAAGTGTGAGAAAGACAGAGCACAGAGACGGAGAATGCATGAAGAGCAAATGTCAACAGAATTAAGTAAGAGAGCGAAAAGAAGTAAGAAAGAGAGAAAGAGGGCGAGACCGAAAGAAAGTCAGAGACACAGAGAGAGATCACGTCTTCAGCACTTCATCTACTCCAGCCCTCCTGTGGCTTTGTATTCCTTCAACAGCCAACACCCCAGCCAGGGATTATGGGAGATGGTGTTTCTTGGCTGCGGTCTAGAGCAGCGGGGGAGAAGCTGGCCCCCAGAGCTCCAACAATAGAGTCCAAAAACCCTCCTGGCTCTCCTCACACCAAAACCAAACTCACTGAATGCAGATCTTCTCTGGCTTGTCTTCTCTAACTTTACTACCTCACGTAAAAGTCACACTCATGACAAAACTCCTCATGGCAGGAGTTTCGGAGAACTGGGGCTGCTGGGAAGGTTATCCCCTTAAATATGAACTCTTTGA
The DNA here is from genome assembly GCF_026213295.1 of Gadus chalcogrammus. Taxonomy (NCBI): domain Eukaryota; kingdom Metazoa; phylum Chordata; class Actinopteri; order Gadiformes; family Gadidae; genus Gadus; species Gadus chalcogrammus. The sequence goes on from NC_079412.1 coordinate 20,102,620, forward strand.
GACTACTGATGCTGCGAAGTCATCATTGTTTCTCGTGTGAATTTAAACTCAATTGCACACCTTACTGGAGGGACGGACACACAGAACCATAAATAAAAGTGAACGTTGCCATGGTGACAGCGGATACTTATCTAAAGTGAGTATCTATCGTTAGTAAGGTTCTTTGTTTAGCCCGTCACCACGGTGACGGTCTCCCGAGGGCTTCACGGCCCACGCTGGACCACGACCCCTCGAACGGTACACGGTCGATATCTCCCCAAACCCGCCCCTTGAGGAGGCCCCGCTGCATCATGGGAAGGCAGCGGGCATGGCGCGGGGGAGCCCTGAGCCGACGGGGCGTTCCTCACCCAGCGTGTTGTAGACGCCGTCAGCCTCCTCCTTCACCTGCTCGTCCAGACGCTCCATGTTCTGCACCAGCAGGGCCACCACCTGACCCTCCAGCTGTAGGAGACACACACACACACACACACGTTACCATAGGAACCCAGACCACCTGACCCTCCAGCTGGAGGAGACACACACACACACACACGTTACCATAGGAACCCAGACCACCTGGCCCTCCAGCTGTAGGAGACACACACACACACACACACACACGTTACCATAGGAACCCAGACCACCTGACCCTCCAGCTGTAGGAGACACATACACACACACACACGTTACCATAGGAACCCAGACCACCTGACCCTCCAGCTGTAGGAGACACACACACACACACACGTTACCATAGGAACCCAGACCACCTGACCCTCCAGCTGTAGGAGACACACACACACACACACACGTTACCATAGGAACCCAGACCACCTGGCCCTCCAGCTGTAGGAGACACACACACACGTTACCATAGGAACCCAGACCACCTGACCCTCCAGCTGTAGGAGACACACACACACACACACACACACACCCGTTACCATAGGAACCCAGACCACCTGACCCTCCAGCTGTAGGAGACACACACACACACACACACCCGTTACCATAGGAACCCAGACCACCTGACCCTCCAGCTGTAGGAGACACACACACACACACGTTACCATAGGAACCCAGACCACCTGACCCTCCAGCTGTAGGAGACACACACACACACACACGTTACCATAGGAACCCAGACCACCTGGCCCTCCAGCTGTAGCACACACACACACACACACGTTACCATAGGAACCCAGACCACCTGGCCCTCCAGCTGTAGCAGACACACACACACGTTACCATAGGAACCCAGACCACCTGGCCCTCCAGCTGTAGCAGACACACACACACGTTACCATAGGAACCCTGAATTGTTATTTACTTCAATATGAAGCAAATAAAGAAAAATGTGTATCTATCTCTCACACACACAAACCCAGCACCCTCTCAAATTACTCATCATAGGCCCATGGCCGGAACACATTAATAGATGAATTATTATTGTGTTATGACAAAAAGACAGACAGACGGACAGACCGCACTGACAGACAGACAGACAGACAGACAGACAGGCAGACAGACAGACAGACAGACAGACAGGCCTCACCAGCGCGTCGATGAGCACCTCGGCGCCCTCCTCGCTCTCCTGCAGTGTGTCGATGTCCGTCAGCTCCTGCAGCAGGTCCACCACCGCGATGGCGATATGTGGGCCCCGTTAAGGTCACTTCCTGCATTGTCACTTCCTGTGGGCCGCATTGTCTATTCTACAGCAAGCACAGCGCCGACCGCAGCCCCAACACACTGGACGCGTCTGCGTCCGAGGTTAACTGGCGTGCGTGCCTGCGTGTCGTTGTGACTTCTATATTTTACTTTAAGGCCCAATCCCATTTCTACCCCTTACCCTTACCCCTCCCCCTTGTTTTGAAGGGGTAAGGGGTAGAAATAGAAATTTTTACCCCTTCCCCTTACCCCTTCAAAACAAGGGGAAGGGGTAAGGGGTAGAAATGGGATTGGGCCTAAATCATAACAATCATAAAAAAAAACGTCATCTAAAATAAATCTTAATCGATGTAAACATGATCTCTTAAAATCTGACCCATGAGAATAAAACATGAATGGGAATCCGCCCAGAGGACGGAGGTAAACCCCAGGTCTGTCCTGAGTGGGGGGCAGTGGCGGTCCGTGGTGGAGGATATCAGTGTTCTCGTGGCTCAGCAGGCCCAGCAGGGAGTGCACGGCGTTGAGCTCCACCAGCAGGTGGTACAGGTCGGGCATGGTGGCCACCACGTGCATCTCCTGGATGATGTCGTTCAGGTCCAGCTCCGCCTCCATGAACCTGCAGCACAGAGGGGGGGGGGGGGGGGGGGGGGCGATAGGGTGGGGGGGGTTACAACGGGTCGTACCATGGGAATAAAGCACACGCACAGTGCATAGATTTAAGACAGTCATAAAACTTTATCTGACGGACAATATTGGTCCATTTCCTGTTGGGTGACCGGGTGCTTTTATCCGGAAACTTGCGGCAACATTGTCATTTTTTTTTAAATTAATTTTAACATCAATGTCCTGCTGAACGTCATCGCATCACTCTACCACCAGCCATTATGGGAACAGCAGTAGTTAGCTCTGATACTCTGCGACACATATCCAACACAATGAATGGTAGCCATAAAAATACTGCCGCTCAAAAGTATAAAATATGGCCTTTGTATTCCTATGATAATCTAATGAGTAGGATGTTTACTAGAGACCCATAATAACTGACATAATCATGGTCACTGAAGTCCATTGAAAAATGTGTGGGTTAATTGGACGACTGGAGTCCTAAATGTGTAAGTTAAGGGGACGACTGGAGTCCTAAATGTGTAAGTTAAGGGGACGACTGGAGTCCTAAATGTGTAGGTTAAGGGGACGACTGGAGTCCTTAAGGTGTAGGTTAAGGGGACGACTGGAGTCCTAAATGTGTAAGTTAAGGGGACGACTGGAGTCCTAAATGTGTAGGTTAAGGGGACGACTGGAGTCCTTAAGGTGTAGGTTAAGGGGACGACTGGAGTCCTTAAGGTGTAGTTTAAGGGGGGGGCTGAGTTTGGCGCTCACTTCTCGGGGTTGTCGGGGAACTTGATCCTCAGCTCCTGGTTCTTGTAGGATCTCTTCTCAAAGGTGAGGATCATCTTCTTCACGGAGCTCTCGTCCACCGGCTCGCCCTGCAGACCAGAAGTAGAGCCCAGATGAAAATCAGAAAATAGAGTTGGCAATAATGAGACGCCTCGCCCAGATTCATTCACATGTGTACAACAAATAAAATATCCCACAATGCATAGCGGTTCTCATTTTCATTGATTCATACGGTGACATCGAACACCTGTTGGCTTGTATGCGCACGTCAGATTCCCTCAATAGTTTAATATCCTGTCTTCAGTAGAAGTAGGGAATGAGGGATTGGGGAAAGAGGGAGTCTGGTCAAGGAGAGAAGGCGTTCTCTCCTGAGACTTCGGAGGCCATGATCGTGAGCTGATATTAAGAGCGTTGCCGCATTCTTAAAGGGCACACAGAAGAAGACTTCGGGTACTCCACAACGAGCAGGTGATTAACTTGATTACAGCGAAAAGGCCACACTGTGGGGCTTAAACGCCAATATAGCGTCATTGGGATAATGACAGGGGTGCGAAATTACACTCTTCTGGCATTATAGACCATTAAAAGCACTTAGCTCGGAGCCGTTCAGCGGGCGCGGGTGGATTCACAGGGGGCGAGAGAAATCAACCTCAACAGCTTTAAAAGGTTTCGGGGCAACACCTAATTGCATTAAACAGCGCAACCTTTAACGATTCTATAACACAGGTGGTAGCCGCTCTACTTTACTTTCGTGTGTGATGCCAATCTGGATGGGAGAACTAGGATGGAAGCTCAGTGAAATAAAGCATGGATGCTGACGGTTCATATCACAACTGCTAATATGATCAGTGTTTCCCCTAGAATTTTTTTTAGGCCCGGTGGTAAGAGCTGATAGTGTGATTTGTTATACATTTTTCACGGGATGCTAGAGTATTTGTTGGTTATTTCCATGTAAAACACTCGCTTAGCCATCACAAGTTGATAATGATTCAATAAACACGTTATTAACAATAAACTAATTTTATTTACAATACAATTTTTGGTGGTGCTGTCACACTAAATTTGTACCGGCTGCCAAATTTGTACCGGGCACGTCATCCATATGTAATCCATTCCAAACCTGCCTGCAACAGATGATCGCGTCGTCCGTTGCCGGACGACGCGATAACATAGTTATCGCGAAATAACATAGTACAGTTAACGGATCGCAAGATAACACTTGTTTTTACTTTATATTTGTATTGTATTTCATTTTTTAATCAAATTTAGCTAGTAAACTGAGTGTTTAAAGCGGGTTTCAAAAAACATTTGCGCTCATGTTGCCAAAGACGAAAGAACATAATACAGAAAACGGATCGCTAGATAACACTTGTTTTTATTTATATTTGTATTGTATTTCATTGTTTAATCAAATTTAGCAAGTAACCTGAATGTTTAAAGCAGGTCAAGGACGAAATAGCACAATACAGATAACGGATCGCTAGATAGAAGATTCGCGAATGTTCGTGAACCTTTCACGTCATTCGAAAGGTTCTAATCATCTGATCATCTGTTGCCGGGCAGGTTTGGAATGGATTACGCGTATTGATGACGCGCCCGGTACAAATTTGGCAGCCGGTACAAATTTAGTTTTTGACAGTGCCATGCTAATGATGATATAACTTAATGCTGTCAGATTGTCTGTTATGATGGGGCATAATCTGCGTACGCACGACACCGCATTTTTTATTTATTTTTTTCGCCCGGCGCCCCCGCCAGGCCCGGCGGGGGCGCTCGTTGGCCTGGCGGCCCGCCAGGCCTGAACAATGGTAGGGGAAACACTGATGATGGATAGCTAAACACAGTCAAAGGGGCGTTTTATCATAATACACAACAAGCAATACAAGGGAACTTTTTTGTGATTACTCAGTAATTAATCAGCATCAATATTAACCGTTATAAATAAAACAGCCAACTTACTATTTAAAAGCCCATATCAAACCCTCAAACCCTGTTTGACCCCATGCCTGCTCATTGCCCCCCGCATAATAAACAAACACATGAACGTGAAACCATGAAGGTATGAAATAAGGACAGAAGAAACGATGGAAGGAAGGAAGGAACAAACTTAGGATGGACGTCCGTCAAAGAGGAAAGGAAAGAAGTACGAAAGGAAGCAAGGAAAGAAGGAACAGCCAAATAAAGGAGGGCACAAACTTTGATGAAGGAAGGAAGTAAAGCTAGAAAGTAGGGAAGGATGGAAGTGAAGGTAGGAAAAAGGTAAGGATGGAAGTGAAGGTAGGAAAAAGGTAAGGATGGAAGTGAAGGTAGGAAGCGGGAAAGACGGAAGCGAAGGTAGGAAGAAGGGAAGGATAGAAGTGAAGGTAGGAAGAAGGAATCGATAAAGGAAGGGAGGAACAAGCTTAGGTAGGAAGAAGGGAACAAACACAAAGGACTGAGGTTAGGTAACAAGGAGGGAAGGAAAGGAAACCAATCGACTTACCTCAGGTTCCTCTTCCGAGTCCATCAGCTTCTCCAGGATCCTCTTCCTGTCTTCGCTGGTGTCCTCCTGGTCCGGGTCGTCCCCAGGTCCTAGTGCTGCATCTCTGTGGCGGGCTAGATCCCTAGCCCCCTTCAGCTGCTTACCGCCTCTGGCCTCCTCGCCTCCTCCCTCCTCGTCCCGGATTCTCTTCGCTCCTCTGTCGGGCTGGCGGTCAGACAGAGGAAGGGGTTAGGAGACAAAACGGGCACTCAGCTCAAGGTGGACTTTTCAAAAGTCTAGAAGGGTAGGGGGTACACTGAGTATTCTGAGGGGAACCTACCCTGTTCTGGGAAACGAGTAGCACACACGTAATCTACCTTGAGTCATTCTCTTTGGTACACTGAAAAATTTTGCAAATATTGCTCACTTCTTATTCACTTTTACTGTTCATTTTGTTGTTTGTCTGTTGACTGATTTCGGGAGCTACTGGATACCTGAATTTCCCCAAGTGGATGAATAAAGAATCTATCTGTTCATCTTCCATCCAATGAAACAGGTAGGAATATCTGGCTCTAGGAAGCCCCGTAGATAGACTAAGGACATTGGCGCACCACTAAAGATAACTACCGGTAATAACGAATATCCACGACACACAGAATAACTTTCTTTTATATGTACTATGTTTATACACATCAGGCAAGATACATTTAAATACACTAAATAAAATAACACGTAGGTAACACGTAACCAGGTTAACTGCCAGGTAACCAAACAGCACTCACACATCACAGCCCGGATGCAACGGGTGTTTTATCTACTTTTCAGAGCAGCACTCAACATACGGTGATATACCATGGTAGAATACATAATTTAGGCCATAAAGGTGAACAGTAAATGTTGTCAGGTGACCATGTTAGTGTTCTAGGTTTGTGTTTTTGTGACAACGCCAGGCTCAGAATGAATGAACGAACGTCTCTTAACGCTACCATGTGCGTCCACACAGAAACATCCAGTCCAGACAACATCTACCTGGTAGTTGAGGAGTTCGCCCACGTCCATGTCGGCAGGTCGGTCGACTTGATGCAAATGTAGAAGTGTATCGCTGAACAGTTCACCAAGAGACCGGTTGTTGTTAGCTACCCGGCTAACTTTCCTCACGCTATGATGCTTGCCGTAAAGTGTGTCTGCTGTAAAGGGTTTCCGCTCGTTGTCGCGGCGTCGGCAGGATGTCGTGAAGCAGCAGTCGACCAACCACCCCACACGCCGCACTTGATTTGGTTTGACTAGTCAGGAGGATATTATGTTTTATTATTTTTTATTAAATAAACACATGTACGGGGCAAAAATGCTTTGAGGGTTTGTTGATAGTGGTGGGAAACACATTACAAGTAGAAAAATAAAGCTGTGTTTTATTAATTGGTAGGGGTCCAACAAGTTTTGTGGCCCCGTATTAATTATATTAGTTGGGAGAGGTGAAGGCTCTTTGGACGGTGAAGGTTGCACACCCCTGAGTTAGGGGCCCCCAGTTAAAGTAATGTGGATAAATGTAAAAAATATGTATATCGTTTTAGTGATAATACATGAATAGTTCTTTTTTTTTGAGTAGTTACTAGTTAGTATCAAAAAAGTAAAAGTAGTGCTTTTTTATACTTACTAGTTGCTAACCACTTAGCTCTACATGACAGTGATTTAATAAACGCACGTCTTCAGGAAAGGAGTCGATAGGGATAAACCCCCGAGTTACAATGCGATCAACTGCTAGTCTATTGTTTATAATTATCATTAATCAATACTATAATCTAATTTTGTAGAGGCACTACTTTACATGACAAAAGAAAACAACATCGTTTTGAAGGGCAGGCATCCAGTTAGAATGCACGGAGGGGGAGGAGTAGATGGTGCCGTCGTCTGGTAAGTGAAAAGTCCAGGCGCCTGAACTCCTTCCCCCGTGGTTCCAGCGCGTCAGCTCCATTCTTCAGAGCAGCGCAACGCAACGCTTTACACCCCTGATGTATTGCGGGAGGCAGGCAGAAAATTACCAATTCAGCCAGCAGCACGATTGTACTGTACAAGTGATGTGATAAAGAGTGTGCGTGTTCGGTGTGTGTGTGTGTGTGTGTGTGTGTGTGTGTGTGTGTGTGTGTGTGTGTGTGTGTGTGTGTGTGTGTGTGTGTGGGTATGTGTGTTTTTGTGTGTGTGTAGTTGTGGGTATACTGGGTGTGCGTGTGCCTGCGTGTTTGTGTGTGTGTGTGTGTGTGTGTGTTGGTGTGCGTTAGTGTCTGTGTGGTTGTTGGTGTACGGTGTGTGTGTGTGTGTGTGCATATATAGTCTGCGTGTGTGTGTGTGCGTGTACCATGTATGTGCGCGTGAGCGTGTGTGTGTGTCTTCCCCGGTGCGTCGTCCCTGAGCAACAGTCCCTGACGGCAGGACAGGAGCCGAGGAAATGAGATGGAGGACCAGCGCCTTCCAAGATGGACGCCAACACACCGGGAGAGCAGAGTGAAGGGAGAAAAGAGCGGGAAAAGGTAGCGTGAGGAGGGAGGGAGGGAGGGAGGGAGGGAGGGAGGGAGGGAGGGGGAAATGTAGATCAGTCAATAAAATGA
>NC_079412.1:20113225-20115725 GCF_026213295.1 Gadus chalcogrammus
GCGACACAGCTTTTATAAATCAGTTGATCTGACAACAAACACGCTACATATGCTCCGGTAAAGCCGGCTCCGTGTCGCACTCATCCCTTTTCCCAGAAGCCTTTGCAGCGTACTTGCACAGTATTAGTCATCGGCGAGACTGTAGGATATTAATTAAGCATCGGCAATTAACAGCCAAAACAGGGTCGTTAACACCTAAGCGACGACGCAGGAAGACAATAACGGAGCCACGGAGCGGCGAATGGCGACGGCGGCGTTGGCGCGGTAACCGATGTCGCCGCCTTCTACTGACATTTACAGCCTTTTTTTTTTTTCCAGAGTGACATTTCCTGAACTCGCCAGTTTGTTTACCGCTTTACAAAATAAAAGCGTGTGGCGACTGTGGGAGCGACTGACTCACGGGCCGCCCGGCCCAGCGGACGGACAGATTGGAAAAGGGAAGGTTAATGAGATTTTTTTTACAAAGTGTCTGTCTGGCTATTTGAACTGCGATTAAATTGAAACACTCTGATTAAAATTAATTGACCTGTGAAATGAGGGTGTCTCTCAACGGTGTGCGTGGATGAGAGGGGGGAAAGAGAGACAGCGTGACAGAATTAAAATAAAAAAAAGAGAGCGTGATGTCACAAAGAGAGAGTTTGTACGCCGAAAGGACGGCTTTTGAGGGATCTCGACACAGTAAAAGGACAGAGACTACAATTCCCACAATTCCCACTGATTGCTCTAATTCTTTCCACTCGGCGTGGGCGTTACCCTTTAATATAAACCGAGGTCTACACTTACAACTCACCAGCAACGTTAACCACCACCATGCAGAGCGGTGTCATCACCCCGGTTGGGTGTCCTGCTGTGTGCCAGTGTAGGGGAGGGGGTTTGTGTGTCGGACCACCTCACTTCCTGTTCATCACTGTGGGTGGTGGGGTGGGGGTTGGGAGGTTTGGGAGCTGGAGGTAGGCCTGGAAGAACCCAGCATGAAAGTGAGAGAGGGCTGAGAGGAAGGTGGAGATGGAGGATGAAGATGGAAGAAATCGGCTTCCTCTTGAGTCTCTGATGGGGATCCTGATTCAGATCTAGGGTCCTGATCTGGATCCTGATCCTGATCTGGATCCAGGATCCTGATCTTCATCCAGGACCGTGACCCGCTCTGCCAATCAGGGTGACAGATGTCCCCCGCTCTATTAACGGAGGAGTCAGAGGCCACACTCTCTCCCAGATGAGGTCCCGCCGAGGGGAGGTGTTCCTCTTAACCTCCGGGACCCTTCAGCTTGGGCTGGCACTCTGACTATCGAGCTCTGTTCTCCTCTCATCTCCTCTCTCTCTCCTCCTCCTCCTCCTCTCATCTTCTCTATCTCCTCCTCTCTCTCCTCATCTTCTACTCCCTCCGCCTCTCCTCTCTCCTCCTCTCACCTCCACTCTCTTGCTTACTCCTCATCCACCTCCTCCTCCTATCTCACCCTCCTCCTCCTTCTCTCTTTCTCTCTCCAGTCCCTCCTCTCTCCCTCCCCCTCCTTCTCTCTCTCTCTCCAGTCCCTCCTAACTCTCCCTCCTCCTCCTCCTCTCTCCTCCTCTCTCCCTCCTCCTCCTCCTCTCTCCCTCCTCCTCCTCCCCTCTCCTCCCCTCCTCTCTCCCTCCTCCTCCTCTCTCCATCCTCCTCCTCCTCTCTCCCTCCTCCTCCTCCCTCTCTCCCTCCTCGCTCCTCTCTCTCTCCATTCCCTCCTCTCTCCCTCCTTCTCTTGCTCTCTCCCTCCTCTCCTCCCTCCTCCTCCTCCTCTCTCCCCTCCTCCTCCTCCTCTCTCCTCCTCCTCCTCCTCTCTCCCTCCTCCTCCTCTCTCCCTCCTCCTCCTCCTCTCTCCCTCCTCCTCCTCCTCTCTCCCTCCTCCTCCTCTCTCCCTCCTCCTCCTCTCTCCCTCCTCCTCCTACTCTCTCCCTCCTCCTCCTCCTCTCTCCCTCCTCCTCCTCTCTCTCTCCAGTCCCTCCTCTCTCCCTCCTTCTCTTGCTCTCTCCCTCCTCTCTCCTCCTCTCTCCCTCCTCCTCCTCCTCTCTCCTCCTCTCTCCCTCCTCCTCCTCCTCTCTCCCTCCTCTCTCCTCCTCTCTCCCTCCTCCTCTTGCTCTCTCCCTCCTCCTCTCCCTCTCTCCCTCCTCCTCCTCCTCTCTCCCTCCTCCTCCTCCTCTCTCCCTCCTCCACCTCCTCCCTCCACCTCCTCTCTCCACCTCCTCCCACCTCCTCTCTCCTCATGGCCCTCGGCACAGAGACATGTCTAAAGGGCAGGTCTCAGGGTCATGCGTCGTCATCATGGCCGCCAGAGGCCCTAGTCCACCAGAAGCCCACCTCAGATAAGCCGGAGCAACGAGCCAGTGAGACTCCGGACATTAAAGAGCTGGTTGGGCCCGGAGACGATAAACCTGATGTCCCCGGCGCCCGCCACGCCTCACGGACCAAACTAGGCTGTAAACGGCGTCCCTGGGCGTCCAGTGGGAGAGCGCCACACGGTCCAGGGGT
>NC_079412.1:20120725-20213225 GCF_026213295.1 Gadus chalcogrammus
ACTCCTAACTTTTTTCACTAAGAGCAATTCACAAAGTATTTTAGGACTAAAAGTAGCACCTAAGTCTAGGAGAGCTTAAAAGTCCTCAAGAGGACTCCTAACTCAGTAAGACCTATTCACAAAGAATCTTAAAATGCCTGCGAGACGAAATGTTAGGGTATTCAATTTATTGTGGAGTTAATGCGCGATGCAATAACATCCCCGACTAACAGGAATAATCCGATTAGTCCCGAAATATAATGTTATAAAAATTATAAGTTATAAAAAATAAAAATAATTGCGCCATCAAAAGACGAGGACGTGTTCGTCAATAGGAAGAAAGTGCATTCCATCAACACGCAGGTTGTTTTTGATGCAAATTTTAACATAGCCTACTGGATGTTGTTGCAAAGTGGCCTGGATTTTCAGCTACCCATAATTCGCGCATTTTAATGGTTTGAGATGTACCAGTTGGGTGTCACTTGCTGGGTGACAGTGACTGACTATCCATGCAAGACGTGGCTCTAGACACCCTACCTCAATCCACAACCGGGAGCACAGTTAAAGTGTAACATGTAAGTGATTACTTAGATTACGTATAGTCCTATGCGTAAAACACATCGTATCACTTTGAAAACACATTTTAGGTAAACACCTTGGCACAAATCAGTCAACACTTGGGTAGTTCGTAACATTTATTTTATTTTAGATTTTACGTATTTGTATTGTTTGCTTTCTCTCTCTCTTGAACGTGCAGGCTACAACATCATTATCGTGGTCTGCACAAAATTGTCATCATGCGTGTATTCTGCTAACTGCACTATAACTAGTTAATAGGAATAGGAGCACTCCTAGCGGTAAGATAAAATGCTTTGTGAATACGGCCCCAGGAGTTAGACAGGTTTCAGATCAGGAGTTAGACAGGTTTCAGATCAGGAGTCAAACAGGTTTAAGATCAGGAGTGAGACAGGTTCCCGATCAGGAGTTAGACAGGTTTCAGAATAATACTCAAACAGGTTTGAGATCTGGGGCCGTATTCACAAAGCATTTTATCTTACCGCTAGGAGTGCTCCTAACTCGCGCTAAAACATTTTACGTTGGAGTTTTTTCTTAAAAGTTATTCACAAAGCCGCTGAGACCTACTCTTACTAAGGATAAATCACAAAGAGTGAACTAAGAGTGACGCGCCGTTGCTATGGATTACGTCAATTCTCGTGCACGAGTTTAGAAGCGGTCAGTTCGGTGATTGGTTGTTCAGACGAGCCCACTGAATCACCGAAAAACAAGGAAATAGCCTAGGCTAGAAATGAATTAAGTAGTTATAGTGCAGTTAGCAGAATACACGCATGATGACAATTTTGTGCAGACCACGATAATGACGTTGTAGCCTACACGTTCAAGAGAGAGAGAAAGCAAACAATAAAAATACGTAAAATCTAAAAGAAAATAAATGTTACGAACTACCCAAGTGTTGACTGATTTGTGCCAAGGTGTTTACCTAAAATGTGTTTTCAAAGTGATCCCTAAATGCCAGTCCACTCGGTTCCACACGGCCAAATTCCTTGTAATGTTGATCGCCATCATCATCATCATCATCATCATCATCATCATCATCATCATCATCATCATCATCATCATCATCGTCTGGCTGTGGAATGTTCCTCCACTTGCAAAGGTTGTGTAGAATGGCACATACAGTGATTACTGTGCTTGCCCTCTCTGGGGTGAGGCGTATTTCGCCGTGGAGGACATGAAACCGACGTTTCATCTGCCCAATTCCTCTCTCCACAACATTTCGTGTATGTTTGTGTGCTCGCAAAGAGCCAATACGATGTGTTTTACGCATAGGACTAAGCGTAATCTGCGTAATCACTTACATGTTACACTTTAACTGTGCTCCCGGTTGTGGATTAAGGTAGGGTGTCTAGAGCCACGTCTTGCATGGATAGTCACTGTCACCCAGCAAGTGACACCCAACTGGTACATCTCAAAAAGCTGCCTCAGACCGCTCACCATTAAAATGCGCGAATCATGGGTAGCTGAAGATCCAGGCCACTTTGCAACAACATCCAGTAGGCTATGTTAAAATTTGCATCAAAAACAACCTGCGTGTTGATGAAATCTACTTTCTTTCCCACTATTGACGAACACGTCCTCGTCTTTTGATGGCGCAATTATTTTTATTTTTTATAAGTTATATATATTTTTTTATAACTTATAATTTTTATAACATTTTATTTCGGGACTAATCGGATTATTCCTGTTAGTCGGGGATGTTATTGCATCGCGCATTAACTCCACAATAAGTTGAATACCCTAACATTTCGTCTCGCAGGCATTTTAAGATTCTTTGTGAATAGGTCTTACTGAGTTAGGAGTCCTCTTGAGGACTTTTAAGCTCTCCTAGACTTAGGTGCTACTTTTAGTCCTAAAATACTTTGTGAATTGCTCTTAGTGAAAAAAGTTAGGAGTCCTAAATTTAAGAGTGACACGCCCATTATTTTTAGGAGTTACTCCTAAATTCGCCAGTTAGGACCTACTTTTAGCCCTAAGATCCTTTGTGAATACGGCCCCAGGAGTTAAACTGCGTTAGAGAAGAAGTTGTGGGGTTTAAAGGTGTCATTGCATAGTTTTTCATAAATTTTGCGGTGGTCACTTGTAGCAATGATTGCCCCGTAACTTGGCGGTTCTACACGGGGGCCTACTGGGGCCCGTGCCCCTGTAGACATGTCCCTGGCCCCCCCTGTGGCCCCCCCATGCTGACCAAATGAACAATTATGATATTACTGATTTTACGGAACTAATGAGACGCAACATTCTACTCAGGCAAATTAGAGCGGCGCACCCAAACACCGTTGTGCTGCTGCTCGTGAACGAGAGCTCAGCAACTACTCTTGGCGAAAGTTGCCATGATTTCTCCTGTTGCAAGAATCCAAGGCAAGCAAAACGATTTATTTCCGTAAGTGACTTGTTGTTCTTGCACAAAACCGTGTTCTGTAGTTCCTCACGCCGATGATGAAATTACGTTTATAAATGTCTGGTCTCGATATATTTAGAAACGTAAACATATATAAGCAAACTCATCGAAGCAGAAGCGAGTATCCAAATATCAGTATGGGAAATAACATGGGTTTTTTGAATGATCGTACATAAAAAGCTCTGTAGGTGGGGAAGAAGTAAAAGCTGCCTAACGTATGAACTACACACTTTGTCCATCTAGTTTCCACTGTAGTTTTGGATTGTTGGTGCCGTTAAAGTAGCAATAATAATCGTTTACTACTTTAACGGACCGATGATCCAAAAACCCAGTCAAAACCAGATGGAAAAAGTGTGTAGTTCAAAACGTGACACAGCTTTATCTTCGCCGGGCAACACGGGCACCTTGACCGTGGCCCGGGCACAAGACTCCCGCCGTGCCCCGTGAATGAATGATTGAATGTCCAATCCAACCATTTCTTCCTCAACTCTTCTTTCTTGGCCACGAGATGCAACATGGAATTGTTGTCTGTTGTTTGCACTTGGACTGTTTTAGCGGCTCCACATTGAACTGATCTTTGATTTGCTTTTGGATTGAAGGTTTCTGTTGCCAATTCACTATTTCTTCAGCTTTAATCCTTTTAATTGCAGTGTTTGTCCTGTATATTAAAATTGTATTTTAAACCCACATTTTAAATCATCCAACCTTTAATATTACAACAAACGTCCCACTGACGCATTCATCATTGGTACCAAACTTTAAATAATATGTCACTCAAAATAAATTGTATATTAAACCCAAATTTTAAAACATCTAACCTTTCATATTAAATTTAAAATTGTATTTTAGCATAGGCCTATGGATAAAATATGTATTGCAACACTGTCTTCATGTACATGTGGATCCATTTGAATTATCTATTAGAATCTGAACATTACTGAAATGAAAGTGATGCTGCAGACGTACCACTGACACCCAGTCTCTTTAAGCAGAAGTGGAAAGTATGTCGTTAAAGACTTCCTGTTTGATCAAAGCTGCTCTTAAGATTTCGACATGCAGTCATACAAAACGCACAGAAAGACCAACCACTGACAGGGCTAGGACGATAAGTTAAACTCTGTTGAAACAGCTTAGACCAGAATATGGCTGAGGACGTGATTTACGCGATGCCCAACATGATGACCAAGGCCAGGTATACACAAGGAGAGAGAGAGGAGAGGATAGTGGACATCTATGCTAGTCCTGAGAGCCTCAGAGATCCACACCAGGACTCTGTGGGGACAGGGGAGTCCTCCAAGTCTCTGGGAACAGGAAGAAGTCAGCGGCCGGACGCTGTGAGCCCTCCTTGGTGTCCTATCAGGGCTGTGGTGGTGCTTCTGGGCCTGCTGTCTGTGGTCCTGCTGGCTGGACTGCTGGGGGTGGCCGTTAAATACAAGACCGACATGGAGCAAGTTCTCCTAACGCTGAAGAATTTGACGGAACAGAGAGACGCACTGCTTTGTAAACAGGAATGTCCAGAAGGTAGAAGTAAGTTTGGTTGTAAATGTTACTGGAATTCCGGGTGGCTCTCCTGGAATAAGAGCAGGGAGTTCTGTGTTTCCCACAGAGCAGATCTGGTGGTGGTGGACAGTAAAGAGGAGATGGACTTCATTAGCGGGTGGTACACCACGTACTGGCTTGGAGCGACAGATGCGGCCGGTGAAGGGACGTGGAGATGGGTTGATGGGACCGTCCTGTCACTGGATAACCCCTCCTGGAGTAGAGGGGGACCTCAAGGTGGTGGGGGCAAGAACTGCTTAAGGAAGGTCTTGGAGCAGAACCAATTTAAATGGACAGATGTGAGCTGTGATACCATGACCTATGGGCTTTGTGAACAAAATTTGATAAAATGAGTGAAAAAATGTCTTTATTAACATTTTTTACATCTTGATGCCAACATACATCGGCTGTTTTTTTTCACACTTGTTGGGTTCATTCATTTGATAAGAGCTCTGATTGGCTGCAAGTAGGTCCTTAAAAGGAGATATTGTGAATACTACACTGGTCACTGCATGAGCTGTACATAGACGCTGCTCTTGTTACTTTATTTTTTCAATGTTTCCTCAGTTGCTCTTGGTGTTAGCGGCTGAGGTTAGGAGGTGAAGAGTCAGACATTTGGCTGACATCATTGGCTGGTTTTCAGTTGCTGCGAACCACATTAAGGGCCCTATTTTAACGGTCTAAAACGCAAGTGAGAAGTGCATAACGGAAGTGGCTTTGTGGGTAGATCTCTGGCGCTGAGGCTATTATACCGGCGGATAAATTACTCTTGCGCCCAACGCAAATCTAAAATGGGTTGGGCTGAATACCTGCAGGTGTGTTTTGGGAGTAACATGCAATAAACCAATGAGAGCGCCTTCTCCAATCCCCTTTAAAGATGACCTATTATACTACTTTTCTGGCCTTAATTTCTTATTAATCGATTGATAAAAATGGATTTTCGGGAAACTCTTCCTCTCATCTGGGCGCTTTCAGCATTCTCTGTCAACCCTCGGCTTCGTCCTTCTCCGCCCCCTCCTCCCCCCTCCTACCAACCCCACTCCGTTGTGATTGGTTACCTTCCGGAAGAGCATGTTGCAGCATTACCATACATGGAAAATGCGGTTCTATTTCATTCTTACTGACCGCCAGAGGCAGTGCTTAACACTGCCTCTGGCGGTCATCCAGAATTCATAGAACCGTAGTTACATACGTAACTCTCGATTGTTCTACGTAGATAAATCCCGGAAATTTGAACAGGTGAATCGAGACCGGCGTCCCTAGTGTTTAGCCACCCCAGACGGTCAGCAGGGAATACGTCTAATTACATGTACGTCATTATTTGACACTTAAGTATGGTTAAACATGACTTTAAATCATAATAACAACTCTTCTTTCTTGGCCACGAGATGCAACATGGAATTGTTGTCTGTTGTCTGCACTTGGACTGTTTTAGCGGCTCCACATTGAACTGATCTTTGATTTGCTTTTGGATTGAAGGTTTCTGTTGCCAATCCACTATTTCTTCAGCTTTAATCCTTTTAATTGCAGTGTTTGTCCTGTATATAAAAATTGTATCTTAAATCCACATTTTAAATCATCTAACCTTTAATATTACAACAAACGTCCCACTGACGCATTCATCATTGGTACCAAACTTTAAATAATATGTCACTCAAAATAAATTGTATATTAAACCCAAATTTTAAAACATCTAACCTTTCATAATAAATTTAAAATTGTATTTTAGCATAGGCCTATGGATAAAATATGTATTGCAACACTGTCTTCATGTACATGTGGATCCATTTGACTTATCTATTAGAATCTGAACATTACTGAAATGAAAGTGATGCTGCAGACGTACCACTGACACCCAGTCTCTTTAAGCAGAAGTGGAAGGTATGTCGTTAAAGACTTCCTGTTTGATCAAAGCTGCTCTTAAGACTTCGACATGCAGTCATACAAAACGCACAGAAAGACCAACCACTGACAGGGCTAGGACGATAAGTTAAACTCTGTCGAAACAGCTTAGACCAGAATATGGCTGAGGACGTGATTTACGCGATGCCCAACATGATGACCAAGGCCAGGTACACACAAGGAGAGAGAGAGGAGAGGATAGTGGACATCTACGCTAACCTGGAGAGCCTCAGAGATCCACACCAGGACTCTGTGGGGACAGAGGAGTCCTCCAAGTCTCTGGGAACAGGAAGAAGTCAGCGGCCGGACGCTGTGAGCCCTCCTCGGTGTCCTATCAGGGCTGTGGTGGTGCTTCTGGGCCTGCTGTCTGTTGTCCTGCTGGCTGGACTGCTTGGGCTGGCCGTTAAATACAAGACCGACATGGAGAAGACTGTAATGGAGAAGAATGTAAGCATGGACAGAGACATGGAGCAACTTCTTCTAACGCTGAAGAATCTGACGGAACAGAGAGACGCACTGCTCTGTAAACAGGAATGTCCAGATGGTTGGGTAAAGTTTGGTTGTAAATGTTACATGATTTCCATCAAGTGGCAATCCTGGAATAAGAGCAGGGAGTTCTGTGTTTCCCACAGAGCAGATCTGGTGGTTGTGGACAGTAAAGAGGAGATGGACTTTATTAGCAGGTACGGCACATTCTTCTGGCTAGGAGCGACAGATGCGGCCAGTGAAGGGTTGTGGAGATGGGTTGATGGGACCGTCCTGTTACTGGATGACCCCTCCTGGAGCGGAGGGGAACCTCAAGGGGGTGAGGACAAGAACTGCTTAAAGATTATCAAGAAGCAGAAACAATATAATTGGACAGATGAGAGCTGTGATACCATTACCTTGGGGCTTTGTGAACTAAATTTTATAAAATGATTGAAAACATTTATTTATGACTATTTTTTATATCTTGATGCCAACATACATCGGCTGTTTCGTTTCATACTTGTTGGGTTCATTCATTCTCGATAAGAGCTGTGATTGGCTGCAAGTAGTTCCTTAAAAGGAGATATTGTGAATACTACACTGCACTGCAGGAGCTGTACACAGATGCTGCTCTTGTTACTTTATTTTTTCAATGTTTCCTCAGTTGCTCTTGGTGTTAGCGGCTGAGGTTAGGAGGTGAAGAGTCTATGTTTAATTG
This sequence comes from Gadus chalcogrammus, assembly GCF_026213295.1. NCBI lineage: Eukaryota > Metazoa > Chordata > Actinopteri > Gadiformes > Gadidae > Gadus > Gadus chalcogrammus. The sequence goes on from NC_079412.1 coordinate 20,128,309, forward strand.
TATCTTGACTTTGGTACCATGTAGTGTGATCACTATAAAACACTTGTAAACTAATTATCTAGTTGCTCTACAATGTTCAGAGGGAACAGTACACTTGGGTCCTGGTGTCTTGTGGGTCTGCACTGACTGTTTTAGCGGCTAAACATTGAAATTATCTTTGATTTGCTTTTTGACTGAAGGTTTCTTTTGTTAATCCACTAGTTCTTCAGGTTTAATCATTTTAATTGCAGTGTTTTCCACCCATTTTGCCAGTTATATATGTTAATCATTGGTACCAAACTTTATATAATATGTCACTCAAAATAAATTGTATATTAAACCCAAATTTTAAAAAATCTAACCTTTCATATTGAATTTAAAATTGTATTTTAGCATAGGCCTATGGATAAAATATTTATTGCAACACTGTCTTCATGTACATGTGGATCCATTTGAATTATCTATTAGAATCTGAACATTACTGAAATGAAAGTGATGCTGCAGACGTACTACTGACACCCAGTCTCTGTAAGCAGAAGTGGAAAGTAACATGTGGTTAAGGACTTCCTGTTTGGTCAAAGTTGCCCTTTAGACTTTGTCATGCTGTCATACAAAACATACAGAAAAAAAACACTATAAAGACACAAATATGGAACCACGTACCACGTGACAGTTTGCCCTGACTTTGCCCCTGACCTTTTCATGCATATATGTTTCAATCATTGATACCAAACATTTATATCTCATAATATCGTAATGTATTATTAAACCCTCATTTGAAAATTTCAATTGAGGGTTTAATATACAATTTGTTTCGAGGTGCTTGCAATGTGACAGAGAGCCCAACTTGGCAGGTAGGAGGTGACAACAAGGTGCTTCAATTGTGGAACAAGTTCAGAACTTGGTCCGCAATGTAAGCACCTCTCTGTTACCTCCCACCTGCCGAGATGGGCTCTGTGTCAACGGCCACCAAGTCAATACTGTCTCCCCGCGGGCCGTCGCAAGCCAAGGTGGTAAGGCCACCAATTCACCTTTTGACGTCTGTTGAGGTTGAGGTGAGGCTTTTCTATTTCGCTTGTTTATGCGTCTATTTTCTTTAAATTGCTACTGAGGTCGAGGTAGAAGAACATTTTCACTTTCAGCATGCATATGCAACTCTGAGTCAACTATCGTATTTCAAAAGGAAAAAGATTAAGCGGTTTTCTCGGGGAATGACGCCTTTAAGAAACTGGATGAGATCCGCTTTGAAGGCATCGACATCCTTCCACCTGCCTCCACTCCTTCTAATCCGGGTTCGTATTTTCCCTGTTACCCTGCAGTACTTGTAAGGCGAGAGAGGGAAGGCAGGCCTTTATAGATCAATATAATCGAACTAACAGAACAACCAGAGACAGCCTTCCAAACTCGGGATCAATATGTCTGATCTGTATCGACCCAGCCCTACGGAGGTAGAGCGAGGCCCAGCTATCATTCTCTCTCTTTCAGTCTCAGATACCCACACACAAACGGGCACACACATACAAGCACACACACACACACACACACACACGCACACACAGGCACACACACTCGCTCTCTCTCTCTCTCTCTCTCTCTCTCTCTCTCTCTCTGTCTCTCACACACACACACACACACACACACACACACACACACACACACACACACACACGCAAACACACACACACACACAGACACACACATTCACACACATACAAACACACCCTCACACACACACGCACACACACACACACACACCCTGGACAGGGTATATAGAGAGGTGTGTGTAGATACTGTATTTCTCAGTGGGACATCTGTTGAGCTGATAAACCCTCAGTCCATCTATCACCCTTATAGATCTGTTGGCCTGGGGGGCTTCACACGCCCTGGCATAAATACTACTCACACACACACACACACACACACACACACACACACACACACACACACACACACACACACACACACACACACACACGCACATACACACACAACCACACACACACACACTAACAACCACACACACAAAAAATACACACACACACACACACACACACACACACGCTCGCACACTGTGGTGTGTCTGTGAGTGTTTGTGTGTCCGTGCCAAATCATTGAACAATGTCTATGCTTTTTTTGTGTGTGTGTGTGTGTGTATGTGCATGTGTGTGTGTGTGTGTGTGTGTGTGTGTGTGTAGGACAAAGATGTTGCAGCAATTTCAGCCAATAGGCTTATCTTGGCTTTTCTATTGCCCCAGAGCCTTCAAACAGAGAGAGCACATGCACACACCCACACACACACACCCCCACACCCACACACCCATCTCTCTCTCTCTCTCTCTCTCTCTCTCTCTCTCTCTCTCTCTCTCTCTCTCTCTCTCTCTCTCTCTCTCTCTCTCTCTCTCTCTCTCTCTCTCTCTCTCTCTCTCTCTCTCTCTCTCTCTCTCTCTCTCTCTCTCTCTCTGTCCATGTGTTGTTCTCAAGGTTGTTTAGAGAGTGGTCAGATTTACCAAACTGCTCTCAGTCCAACTAAAGACAGCCCGTTACTGCTGTACCTTTATCTTGAAAAGCCTCCCCTCTATAAACAACAAGTGAATTTAAACAACCGTTTCCCCTGAAGCTCTGCAGGAGGCCACTCGAGGGAAACAAGCCTCAGTAAAAAGTAGGAACAGAAAGCAGAGGACGAAGTATAAGACGGAGAACGCGTGGAGAACGTACGGGCGATGGAACCAGGGGAAAAGAGGGCTAGGTTGTCGCGGTTGATTATCCACTTGGGGATGAAGAGCTCTCTCCTCCTTTTTCTCTGGCTCTCCCCTGCCACCCGGCAAGGAGTCCATTTTGGTTAGCATCGAGCTACACGGTAACCGACAATCCACTTACCCGTGCGGACGGCCTAACTGTGATGAATGGCCCAGGAGAGGAGGAGAGGAGGGGAGAGGAGGGGAGAGAAGGGGGGAGGAGAGGAGAGGAGGGGGGAGGAGGGGAGAGGAGGGGAGACAAGAAGAGAGGAGGAAGAGGAGGCGAAAGAAGGGGGGGAGGGGAGAGGAGGGGAGACAAGAAGAGAGGAGGGGAGAGGAGGCGAGAGAAGGGGGGAGGAGGGGAGAGGAGGGGAGAGAAGGGGAGAGAAGGGAGCACTCTAAACTTTATGTGGTGCATTCTGCGGCCGAGTCTGGTTCCTCAAGTCCCGGTAAAGACTAGACTCCCAGCTCCTCTGAGTTTCAGTGGGCCGTCTGTCTGCATACCTGTCTGTCTGTGTACCTGTCTGTCTGCATACCTGTCTGTCTGTGTACCTCACAGACAAAGTCACGCACGTGCACACGCACACACACACACAGACACACACAGACACACACACACACAAACATACACACTTTGTTTCTAACATTCCCCGCTCCTCCTCCACCTCTCTCCTCCACCTCTCTCCTTCGCCTCCATCCTCCTCCGCCTCCTCCTCCTCCTCCTCCTCCTCCTCCTCCTCCTCCATCACCTCCCTCATTCTCCTCCACCACCATCCCCCTTAGCCACCACCTGTTCCCACCCTCCTCCACCTTCTCTCCAGCCTCATTAGAGGCAGGAGGGGGGGGTGATCCCAGGTTCAGGTTGGCTAGTGGTGCCAGGCCACTGATCAAGCGTTCACAGCCCCCATCAAGAGCAGCCATGCTGGGCCACCTGATCTGCCATGTTAGCCCTCTGAAAACACCTCCACCCCCACCACCACCCCCTCCACCACCACCCTCCAGGGCTCTGGTTTGTACAAGGCTGTAAAGATGTCACCAAAAAGTACCCGATAGAACCTCACTTACAGCGGAGGAATTATTAAGCGTGGGGCTGTGTGTGTGTTTGTGTGTGATTGTGTGTGTGTGTGTGTGTGTGTGTGTGTGTGTGTGTGTGTGTGTGTGTGTGTGTGTGTGTGTGTGTGTGTGTGTGTGTGTGTGTGTGTGCGCAGGGAGGGGAAAGATGGAAAGTGAGAGGGATATACCGAGACGACAGAAAGAGAGATGGAGAGCGAGAGATGGATGAAAGAGTCAAAGAGGGAGGAGAAGGTCCACCCAGTTCGCCGTAACTAAGGGAACGGGATGCAACGGTCGCCAGGCCAACGGTCCTCTTTATTGAGTGGCGGCGGTTAACCATGGCGATGTGTACGGGGATGTCATCCCCCTGACTCTCCGACAACGCGGGCCCCCCCCCTTCCTATTGGTCCATTTCGACAGCCAATCAACCGTTACTTATTAGTTTGAGTGGCAGACATGATGAACCTTAAACACTTTCTACTGGAAGGATTATAGTTCGACATACACACAGAAAGACACACTCAAACACAAAAAACAAATCCCAAAAGTGAACACACACACACACACACACACACACACACTCACTCACTTATGAAGAGCTGAAGTGTGGAAGTCTTATCAGCCCAGCTGGGACTGCTGACACTGCAGCGGCACCTCCGCCTGTCTGTCTGTCTGTCTGTCTGTCTGTCTGTCTGTCTGTCTGTCTGTCTGTCTTTCTGCACGTCTGTCTTTCTGTCTTTCTTTCTGTTTATTTGCCTGCCTCTCTGTCTGTCTGTCTGTCTGTCTGTCTGTCTGTCTGTCTGTCTGTCTGTCTGTCTGTCTGTCTGTCTGTCTGTCTGTCTGTCTGTCTGTCTGTCTGTCTGTCTGTCTGTCTGTCTGTCTGTCTGTCTGTCTGTCTGTCTGTCTGTCTGTCTGTCCGTCTGTCTCAGGTGTATATAGTAGCATGTCTCCTGTACAGGTGTATATAGTAGCATATCTCCTGTACAGGTGTATATAGAAGCATGTCTCAGGTGTATATAGAAGCATGTCTCCTGTTCAGGTGTATATAGAAGCATGTCTCCTGTTCAGGTGTATATAGAAGCATGTCTCCTGTTCAGGTGTATATAGAAGCATATCTCCTGCAGCAGGTGTGCAGTGCAGATAGGAGCTGTGGAGAATACGATGACAGGTCTAGCAGAGTTAGTGTGGGGAGATGCCAGCTCTGCAGGCTCACTGGATGAGACACTGAGAGGAGAGGATCGCCTGCTGTGAGAAGGTGTCATTCAGGGAGGGCTGCTTGCCTTTTGACGATGATGGGGTTTGAATTTACTTTATGTACTGTGCTTTCATCGTGACCATCTCCTGGCATTATTGTGTTAATCCAGTTTGATTCAGGTTTGGATGATGCTTCAAGGAGTCATGTCAAATGTGACGGTGAAATACTAAAAAAACAAAAAGGGTACCTCAGTTTGGTCTACAACTTTTTCATTGTATAGGATTTTTACTGTTGTCAAATCAACCAGAAATCTGCCTCAAATCAACCCTCCAATCAACCAGAAATCCGCCTGCTATCAACCTGGTATTTGCATGGAAATCAAGAAAATTGCTGCATTTATAAGCCTGCTTTCATCAAAGCTCCTCACACAGACTGCAAATGTCTGTGTGGAGTCTGTAAATACTACAATTTACATAACTTAAAACAAACTCAACATTCTCAATTCATCCTCCACTGTGCAAAGTGTGGCTTTGTTGAATTTTGTTCAGTATGGTAACTTTTGGCACAGAATTACACTTTCCTCTCATTCTCTCTCTTTTGGTTGCCAACAGCGTGAAATGAAAAGCAATGCATTCACACCTCCAAAACAAACACAGGGCTCTGATGAGGTTGGCGTCCTTCCAGGAGTAAAATCTGGAAAGGACCCAACCACTTCATTGCTGAAAGTTTGTACTTTTGTGGATTAAAAAATGTAAAATGCTAATTTGACTGTACTGACCTACAATGAATACAGGGACAGGTAATTAAGTAGCAGGTAGGGGTTAGACAGTACAGAGACAGGTCATTAAGTAGCAGATAGGGGTTAGACAGTACAGAGACAGGTAATTAAGGAGCAAGTAGGGGTTAGACAGTACAGAGACAGGTCATTAAGGAGCAGGTAGGGGTTAGACAGTACAGAGACAGGTCATTAAGGAGCAGGTAGGGGTGGACAGTACTGAGACAGGTCATTAAGGAGCAGGTAGGGGTTAGACAGTACTGAGACAGGTCATTAAGGAGCAGGTAGGGGTGGACAGTACAGAGACAGGTCATTAAGGAGCAGGTAGGGGTTAGACAGTAAAGGGAAAGGTCATTAAGGAGCAGGTAGGGGTTAGACAGTACAGAGACAGGTCATTAAGGAGCAGGTAGGGGTTAGACAGTACAGAGACAGGTCATTAAGGAGCAGGTAGGGGTTAGACAGTACAGAGACAGGTCATTAAGGAGCAGGTAGGGGTTAGACAGTACAGAGACAGGTCATTAAGGAGCAGATAGGGGTTAGACAGTACAGAGACAGGTAATTAAGGAGCAAGCAGGGGTTGGACAGTACTGAGGCAGGTCATTAAGTAGCAGATAGGGGTTAGACAGTACAGAGACAGGTCATTAAAGAGCAGGTAGGGGTTAGACAGTACAGAGACAGGTCATTAAGGAGCAGGTAGGGGTTAGACAGTACAGAGACAGGTCATTAAGGAGCAGGTAGGGGTTAGACAGTACAGAGACAGGTCATTAAGGAGCAGGGAGGGGTTAGACAGTACAGAGACAGGTCATTAAGGAGCAGGTAGGGGATAGACAGTACAGAGACAGGTCATTAAGGAGCAGGTAGGGGTTAGACAGTGAAACACAAAGCTAAACACAAGGAGCAACAACACATAAATTGTTAATTCTGAAGTTGTGTAACAGTTATGTTGGCTAAGCCATTACCACTAGAACAACGTCAACCAATGACCAGGCGTACAGACGTCTGGCAGAGGCCCACACGGCCCGGAGACCGCGACGCACCAGCGTTTTTCTCCGAAGGCGCTCTCTCCGGGCGGCAGTCCAATCCATCAGACGCCTGCTACACCAACGTAGCAGGCGTCTGCCGTCGCCGCTGAAGGATGACCTCACAGACGCCGCTCCTGCAGCAAGCAAACCAAAGCAGCGGGAAATGGAAAACGACTGAATATGAGAGCAGTCAGGGCTCATTTTTATAAAAAGAAAGAAAAATACTGATTCATGGGTTGAGGGGGACGGGGGACGGGGGGGGTTAGATGGATGATCTGTAGAATCCCAAAGTTACAGACGCGTTTTCTTTGGCTGTCATTATTTAGTTTGTCTCGGGTACCGAAGGAATCCAGGAAGCAAGAAGAACGTGCCAGATGGAGCGTGCCTCTCCCCGGCCTTCCCTCGCCTCTCTGGAGCATCAATCCCAGAAGGCGTCTGAGAGCAGGACCCATATTTAATATTTGGGCTTATTACGGCAGTGAGTCGCGGTGGTTGGCAGTAAATCAGACAGCGCTGGGCGACCCGTGGTGATCCTTCATCCACCGGCCTCAGTGGCCCCGGGTTGCTGCCAATCCAGACCAATTAATCAAACCCTGCTCTAATTGACTGATTAAGACCTTAATGTGTCTCCGGGAACAAGAAATGGTTGGATCGTTAAACCCTGTCATTCTCTGACTGGTGCTAAAGTGGTGGACTTTTTCGGGACAGTTTCGACAGATTCTCTGTGGAACTTTCCTTTTAGTTGGCTGGTGTGTAAATTAGATAGGCCTCATTAAAACATGTTTAATTTCCATTCGAGGAGAATGTAACCACACTAGATATGACCTTCACTGTGTTCGGTTGATGGCTTAGCCTAGCTAATTGACTGCTACCATCTGGTTATTAAAATACTTTGGCATTCAACAAAGGGAGGACACACGCCCTAGCTAGCATACATAAACAAGCAAAAGAGGAAGTTAAGTGCGTAGAATGACATGGGGCATCTTGTACCTTTACATTTTACCTGTATTTACGTGTACCCTAGCAGTAGTATTGGCTTTTCTGTTGTTCTGCAGCAACACACAGAGCGATGCTAATGGTCACGACATCATCGGCGTATAACTAACATTTCAGAACGATAGCAACCCTCTCAAGCTAACAACAAGCTAGCAGGCCAAACAGTTTAGCTGTTTATAAAGAAAGGAACAATCAGGAGTTCGACCTCACAGAGACATTCAATACACCACATATTCTTAGCTCTAACTTATTTCTCACAAGCGCATTAAAGGACTTTATGACCAACCAACCTGATCAGGGGCTAATAATTACTATTTGCTATTTGTTCAGTTTAGTTTTTTGGGGCTCCATGTCCTTAAGGAGCAGGTAAGGCATCCTTCTCTCTGGATAACTACAGGTTAGACTCTGGACATGGTTCAGATAATGCTGGTGTGGATGATGTCATCGATTAAACATTTCCCCTGAAGGAACTCAGCCAAAGGGCCCTGGCTTCTTTGTTTTGTCCTCCAAGACTAATCAATCATACACAGACTCCATCAATCAAACGCCTATCAATCTATCTGCCCCTCCTGGAAAGAGGAGGGGGGGGGCTCAACTGCATGTCAGTCAAGGTTCTCTCTCTCTCTCTCTCTCTCTCTCTCTCTCTCTCTCTCTCTCTCTCTCTCTCTCTCTCTCTCTCTCTCTCTCTCTCTCTCTCTCTCTCTCTCTCTCTCTCTCTCTCTCTCTCTCTCTCTCTCTCTCTCTCTCTCGAATTCAGTAAGTCACCTTGCCTGCAGGCTCTCACCTGTGTGGTCTGGACGTCCATCATTAAACGGCCTCTATTTTACCACCAGGTGTGATTCTGAACGTCCATTACCAGCCAATGAAAACCCTAGACGTATGATGGATGGATCGGATTCCCAGCTCGCCAAGTGGACTGGAACCACTGGCGGGCTGAATTATCCATCGTGCATCTGGCCTCACACCAACGTCACACCTGGTGGTCATAAGGACCCTTTGATGTTTTCAAACTGAAGTAAGAGAAGACAGTAGAACAGGATACAGAGAAGAGGGCTAAATTAGGGAGGGAACAAGGGAAGGACGTGTTGCAGTGAGCAGAAATAGGGAGGAAGGAGAGAGGGATAAAGTAGGGAGGGAGAGGAGAGACAGAGGGAGAGAGAGAGAAATAGGGAAGGGGAAGGAGAGAGGGATTAAGGGAGAGTAGATAGAGAAAGGAAGATGAAGGAAAGGAGTCAGAGGGAGGAAAGGAGAGGGAGGGAGAGACAGAGAGAGAGAGGCAGTAGGGAAAGCAGCGCAGGAGGGAGGGAGAGAGGAGGGAGAGAGTGAAAGAAGAGAGGGAGGGAGAGAAGAGAGAGACAGCGAGAGAGGCAGTAGAAAGAGCACAGCTAGAGGAAGAGAGGGAGGGAGAGACTGAGTGAGAGAGAGCCAGCAGGGAAAGCTGAACAAGAGGGAGCGAGGGGAGAGAGAGAGAGAGCGAGAGAGAGAGAGAGAGAGAGAGAGAGAGAGAGAGAGAGAGAGAGAGAGAGAGAGAGAGAGAGAGAGAGAGAGAGTGAAATAAGGGAGCGAGAGGCAAACCATTAATTATTTATGATGGCCTCTGCCTCTCCTGCCAGCCAGGCGCCCACTCGCCGCTTTCCTCTGACGTTTAATTTGTCTGGAAATCAGCGAGCGTGCCGGCTGATTACCGCGTCCGTCTGCCCGCGTCTCCGTCTCGCCGACAGCGGGGTGAGGACGCAAGCTGTCTCGCTCACGTGTGGGTGCGCCCTGAGCTATGAGTTTGGATAGAAAAGGGATACACGTGACGTACCCGTAACTGAGGTGAGAACAAACAGCAGATATCGGAACACATGGTAGTCGGACCGTGAACGTGACTTTAGCGTTGCGCTGTGGGCATCAGTAGAGGGAACTACACAGTGATGTCAATTATTTCAGTCTATGCTTTATTTAGACCACATGATTCAAGCTGACAAGCTTATGCTACACAAAGTGGTCAACACAACACCATATCAAGATGTATGGGATTGAAGATAAGGCAGAAACTACAAACATGGCCTCTTTGCCATTTCCGCCCAAGCCCAGAGAGACTGAAGGTTTACCTGGGTCATGAAGAACCTGTAAGCATTACTTATTTACCTCTCCACCCACTTCCAATATAAACTGAAATCGTACCTGTGTGCGAGATGCTTCATGAACGACTTCCAGAACGCAAGCTTGTTTACCTTGTGTCTCTGACTAAACATGTTGAACCTTTACCTCTCTCCAAGTCATACCGAGCCCGAAACAATGAAACAGCAATGCCTCAAAAGGATTCAAATGAGTTTTCACCAACAGGGAACCAGATTTATGCATCTGGTTTCAGGCAGCGCCACACAATGTTGACGTCCCAAACTAGTGTACCTTATGGTGAACGAGTGAGCGATTTTGGACAAGGCCCGAGGTTTATGTGGTTATCATGAGCTGGGTAACAGTGCATCCCATAATAAGCCAGGGTGAAGGCGATGGTAGAGCAGCAGCAGTCCTGGCTAACCAAACCCTGAGGGCCAAATGCTTCCCTACTGTCTGGGGCAGACGGATATTGTTTGTTTTATCGTTTATTATAGTGTATTGTGTAGGCCTATTGCAGTGTTTAGTATTGTATTGTGATATATTGTAGGCCTGTTGTAGTGTATAGTATCCTATTGTGTTATATTGTAGGCCAGTGTTTACTATGCATTGTGTTATATTGTATGTGTATTGTAGTGTGTTGTATTGTATTGTTATATTGCAGGCCATTGATGTGCATGTACTGTGTTATATTGCAGGCCTTTTGTAGTGTGTCGTATTGTATTGTGTTATGTTGTAGTGCATGTATTGTGTTATTTTGTAGGCAAGTGTAGTGTGTGTATTGTGTTATATATAAGGCCAGTGTAGTGTATTTATTGTATAGTAGTGTGTATTGTTCATAGGGTATGAGGAGGGTTTAAGACATCATATTTGCTCTCGAAGTATGCCTGGTTTAATCATTTAGGAGGTCATAAAATAAGTCAAAAACACACACGCCACACACCACACGCCACACACCACACACAGAAACACACCGACATACGGTTCGATGCTGCCACCTGGTGGTGATTTAACTCTTTAGGCAAAACGTTGCCACCGTCACGTTAAAACGATTTAAAAAACAAATAAATCATGTTGTTTATAATATATTCTCCATTTCAGTTCGTGAAGCCGTTTAATCTAAGTGTACAGGCTGATGATTATCAATATCATTTTTATCATCATCGGAATTACAAAGTCATTAGTATCAGTACATCTTGTAGAATTTAATAAATATACATCATAGGAACACCACAAATCAAGAATCACCTTCAATTAAACCTAGAACAGAGAACCTTCAAAAACTCATGGAAAAATGGTAAAAAAAAACTGCATAAGAATGTGAAGAAAGTCCACAAGAGTGATCTTTTTCATTTTATCGTAACCGTATCCATATTTTTAGATCTGTTCCCGTTACCGAGTCCCCTCTTAACGTTAATCCAAGGGGCCTCACTCTGATTGGCTGATCAGAAGCTGTGTGGGTGACATCACAGAACGTGTCGATTTTAACAAGGCCACAAAGGCTTAAGGGGTGGGATGGCCTAGAGGCTACTACTGGTCAACAAACCGGTCCTACTGGTTTACTACTGGTGTGGGTCCTGTGACCACAACCCTGTGGAACTCCCTGGCGATGACAGCGTGGCCGTTGCCGTGGGAGACCGTTGCCACGAGCAGCTTGGTGCCGGGACAGGTGGCCATGATGGACAGGTCGAGCTTCATGATCTGATGGGGCTCCAGCAACACGGCTCTGGGAGAGAGAGAGCGAGAGAGAGAGAGGTAGATAAAGACAGAGAGAGAGAGAGAGAGAGAGAGAGAGAGAGAGAGAGAGAGAGAGAGAGAGAGAGAGAGAGAGAGATAAAGACAGAGAGCGAGAGCGAGAGCGAGAGAGAGAGAGAAAGACGGAGAGAGAGGCAGTAAAAAGATAAAATAGAGTGATCGAGAAAGACAAAGAAAGGGGCAGAAATGGATAGACAAATTCAGATTCAGCGATCAGTAAGGGGAACCTCTGCTCAACATGTTGCTCCCCCCCCCCGCTGCCACATTGCCTATCCTGATGTGTCTTAAGTTTCTGCTCTGTCAGAGGCTAATGCCCCGTCCTCCTAGCTCTGATTGGTCCTATCCTTTCTGTACTTCTGGGAGAGGGTTCCTTCCAATGGAGGCCAGACCAATCTGCAGAGGCTCCAAAGTGTGACCGTGCTGCAGGGTCAGGGGGGGTCTCAACAGGCTAGAGGCATATGAACCGTGTCGATGACATCACGGGGTCCCTTCCCCTCTGTGGGCAGAGCGGGTCGGTTAAGGACAGTGTGTCGCCCCTCACTGAATAATTGAGATGGGAGGAGGGCGTACAGGTGACACAATCAGGGAAATACCGCGGGCTAGTCCGACCAGAACCCCCCAACGGCATTCCACACCACATTCCCCAGAGAACATTCCCAGAATAACCACAAACCAAAATAACCGCTACAGTTAAAAAGATGAAAAACAGACGATAAGAGAGAGCGAGAGAAAGTGCCCTCCCTGTCCATGCTCCTTAGCGATGGTTTTCTCAATTCACTGGAAAGCGGTTCATTTTATTTAAGATGGCCAAGCCCAAAGAACTCCTTCACAGACAAACTTGTTGTGTTCGTTTTATTTGGTCACTTTCAGTTCAAGACTTTCCTGCTTTGCTGACTCATCCCATTTTGTAGGTGTGTCAAAGTGTCAAAAAGTAACTCTTTGTTGGTTTCCTTTGTCATTTCTGTGTCGTTTTGAACCATTTCCCTGTGTTGTGTTACCTGGAGTAGAGTTTTGCCTGGAACAGTCCGAAGCCTTCCAGTGTGAGAACTGCCTTGCTCAGAGGCATGGTCAGGGCGTTGGTGAAGGAGACGTGGACCGCATGCTCGGTCTTCACCTGGACACTGTCTCCGCCCTGCACCTGGGGAGCAGAACTCACCTGGTTAAGGTTACACTCACCTGGTTACAGGTAACACTCAGCTGGTTACAGGTGAGTCACCCGGTTATAGGTGAGTCACCTGGTTAAAGGGGGAACCCTCCTAGGTAAGACTAACCTGGTTACAAGGGACTAGAGATGATAGAAGAGTAGAGAGAGAGACAAAGAGAGTGAGCGAGAGAGAGAGTGCAGATGTGTTGGGGTACCTGGATGAAGATGTGTGAGAGAGAGAGGGAGAGGGAGAGGGAGAGGGAGAGAGAGAGAGAGAGAGAGAGAGAGAGAGAGAGAGAGAGAGAGAGAGAGAGAGAGAGAGAGAGACAGAGAGAGTGCAGGTGGGTGGGGGTACCTGGAAGGAGATGTGGGGGGAGGGGAGGCTGAACTCCTCGGTGGCCAGAACCCTCTCCTTGGTGCTGGTATCCTTGACGACCACCGTCGCGTTGACGATGTCCGTGCAGGTCAGCAAGGACTCGTAGTCAGAGGGGAGAATGGAGTGGTGGAGATCCACCACTGGGGAGGAAGAGAGAGAGGGGAGGGAGGAGAGGAGGGGAGGAGAGAGGAGAGAGGGGGAGAGAGGGGAAAGAGGAGAAGGGATAAGGGAGAGGAGAGAAGAGGGAAAAGAAGAGAATTAAAGAGGGGGGGGAAGAGAGGGAAGGAGAGTAGAGAGGAGAGGGGGGAGGAAGAGAGAGGAGAAAGGGGAGAGGAGAAGGGAGAGGAGAGAGGAGGGAGAGAGGGGAAATGAGAGGGGAGAGGAGGAAAGAGGGGAGATGGGAGGAGAAGGGAGAGGGAGGGGAGAGGACAAGAGAGAGGAGAGGAGGAGATAAGGTGGTAGTAAGGAGGAGGAGAGAGGGGGAGCAAGAGGAGAGAGGAGGAGAGGAGAGGGCAGAGAGAAGAAGAAAGAAGAGGAGAGAACGAGAGAGAATATGAAAGGGAGAAGAGGGAGAGGAAGAGAGGAGAGGAAGAGAGGAAGAGAGGAGAGGAAGAGAGGAAGAGAGGAGAGGAAGAGAGGACGAGGGGAGAGGAGAGGATGAGAGGAGAGGAAGAGAGGACGAGGGGAGAGGAGAGGAGGAGAGGACGAGGGGAGAGGAGAGGATGAGCGAGAGAGAGGAGGGAGAGGACGAGTGAAGAGGAAAGAAAAGGAGGCGAGAGGTGGGGAGAGTTATGAACATTTGAACACACTCTGTGGACACCCTGTCGGGACAGCGAGCCGGGCGGCCAGAAGGACCACGGTGGAGGGGCCGACAGAGAGACTACAGCGGGCTAAGTGGAGCTCAGCCGGGGTGTCATACCTTCCCCGGCCTGCAGGTGGAGCTCCTTGTGGACGTTGTGGACGTGTCCAGAAGGGGTGCGCAGCCGTTGCTTGTCCGAACTGCTTCAGCTGCGCGTGGAGGTTGGGGGGCCACCGCAGTAGTAACCGACGGCGACCGCAGCGGTTGCTCAGGCTGACGCACAGGCGGATGCTCCTGCCCAGCGCAGGGACTTCCTCTAGCGCCAGCGACACGCTGAGGCTGGGCGAGAGACCTTGGGGGGGGGGGGGGGGGAAGAGAGAGAGAGAGAAGAGAGAGAGAGAGAGATAGAGAGAGAGATAGAGAGATAGAGAGAGAGAGATAGAGAGAGAGAGAGAGAGAGAGGATGAGGAGAGAGTAGAGATAGCGAGAAGAGGAGAGAGAGAGAGAGAGAGAGATAAGAGAGAGAGAGAGAGATATAATCTCAAACCAGTCTTGCGTGAAAGTGTGTGACCTCAAAGTCTCGGTAACTTGTATTAATGTCTTTAGCGTGCTAACCTGTTTCAGCTGCCCACTTAGCCGTAGAATCGAGATTTCGCTTGGCCCCTAATATGGAATAATGAAAAACAACCAGAAATGATTAGGCAGAGAAATTACGAAAAAATGACATCAAATGTTTGCACAAAAAGTGTTCCGCTTGATTCTAGTTAGTGACTGGATTCTAATTCAAAGGTTTACACACACACACACACACACACACACACACACACACACACACACACACACACACACACACACACACACACACACACACACACACACACACACACACACACACACACACACACACACACACACACTTATCAAGGAACATTCTGATTCCGATTCAGCTTTGTTGGCCAGGTTTGCGTAACTAACAAAGAATTTGACTTTGGTTAACCCTTTGCTCTCAAAGTCAACACTCAACACCTAACCTATCGCTAATATATATAAAAAGAAAGCACAAGACGAACAGTACGAAATATAAATATACTGTTAAGTATACAGTACATTCTCACTCAGTCACTCAGTCACTCAGTCACACACACACACACACACACACACACACACACACACACACACACACACACACACACACACACACACACACACACACACACACACACACACACACACACTTATCAGGTGGAATTCACTCACACTCATACTCATACACACACACAGTTATCAGTTGGAATTCACTCACACACACACACACACACACACTCACACACACACACACACTCACACACACACACACACACAGACGCTGCGGGCCCCTAGCCTCACCGGTGGGGCCCTTGTACAGGCGCGTGAGGTCCTCCGGCCGGTCGGCCCCGGGGGTCTTGGTGCAGACGAGCCGCCCCACGGAGGTCCGGTCCACCGCCCGCCCGAGGACCCGGTCCCGGTCCAGGATCACCCGCACCACGTCGGCGTCCACCGCCGCGAACACGAAGGCCGTGTCGTAGGGGACCCCCACCGCCGCACGCCGCACCGCCCAGACCGGGGCCGGCCCGCAGCAGAACTCCCCTGGGGGGGGGGGGGGGGGGAGAGAGAGAGACCGTCACCCCCCTGTCTGTCCAGTCACACCCTCCATCCTCCTCCACCGTCACACGGCACGGAGACAGCTCTGATATACCTGCTGCTGGAGCAGGCTCACAGCAGGAGGAGGGGGGGAGGGGGGGGGGACACCCTGACACCCTGGTCACTGGGGGACGACGACGACGACACCCTGACACCCTGGTCACTGTGGGGGGGGAGGGGGGGGAGACACCCTGACACCCTGGTCACTGTGGGGGGGGGGGGGGGGGGGGAGACACCCTGGTCACTTTGGGGGGGACGGACACCCTGGTCACTGTGGGGGGGGGGGGGGGGAGACACCCTGACACCCTGGTCACTGTGGGGGGGGGGGGGGGGGAGACACCCTGACTCCCTGGTCACTGTGGGGGTCCAGTTGATTCCTCCTGCTAGGTCATGCTCCCAGCAGTGAGCACACCAGGCTTTTCCAAATCGCTCACTCAACTGGGGGGGGGGGGGGGTCAGACTCCCTGTTCTCAACCAATCAGAGCGCAGAGCCTCCATTGTACCCCGTAAGACACGCATCGTGTCCCGTGACCCCAGAGCGCCCCCCCCCCCCCCCCCCCCGCTCCTCGCCCTCCTCCCTGTACGGAGGACTGTGGGACGGGCGGGGGTGTAGCCATAGGGTGTGAGTCTGAGTGGCGGTCCTACCTGCACTCCTCTCCTGGGGGGTGGGGTCCAGCACCTGCCAGCCCCCGAACCCGGAGCCCAGGTCTGGCCTCTCCATCCAGCACTCCACCCACACATGGAAGTTCCTACACACACACACACACACACACAGGTACACACACACACAGGCACACGCGCACACACACACACACACACACACACACATGCAGGTACACACACACACACACACACAGGTACACACACACACACAGACACACACACAAAAATTGTAATGCTGAAATTGAATCCAACACTCACACCATATCAGTTGACGACATTATCTAAATAATATCCCCATATCAAAAATAACATAACATTCAGAAGTGTCTTTTCGACTTCCACTCGAGTTGCACAGTGCGGCAGAGCGTTTGAAAAGGCATTGTAAGACAGACAGTCTGCATCAGCGTGAGACTACAACGCTGCCAGCGGCTTCCCTCAGACGGATGTCTCTGGACGTTTCATGCGGATTGTAGACAAAATGTGGACAAAACAGAGAACATTTCTTATTACGGTGCCTTGTAGTGTTTTACATTTTGGTAGTGGCACTTTGGCGGGATTGATCGATATAGAATGGAGAGTCCTTACTGGGTTGAAACCAGTCTGAACCACCATTCGTGGGGAGGACCTCCGGAGCTCCTACCCATGACAGGCCGCGCGATGCCGTCGCCACGGTGACCGCGTGATGCCGTCGCCACCGTGGCAACGGCATCACGCGGTCAACCGTGGCGATGGCCTTGCGCGGTCACCGTGGCGACGCGGCCAAACCTACCAGACGCTGTCCCTGGAGCGCCGCGGGCACTTCTCCCCCCGCCGGGTGAACACCTCCTCGATCACCAGGTTCCCGTTGGTGTCGTGGGCCGCGTTGAAGACCGTCACCACGCGGGACGGGACCCCCAGCACCCGCATCACTGAGGGGGGACGGGGAGAGACGCTGTTACCGGGTGGAGGAACTGGGACGGGACCCCCATTACCCACAACCCTGTTACTGGGGGTGAGATAGCCTGGTCAGGCCTAAAAAAAAAAAAGCTTGGTTCCTGTTGTTTGTCAGTTGAGGTCATCGGTAGGTAGGGAATTTATTTTATTTTTTTATTTTATTTTTTCCAGCGGCAGCGAATGATAGGTAGCTTGTTTTCATTTAAAAACGAGAAAAATTCGCTCATCCTTGTACAGAATGAAGAGGTGCTGTACATAAACGTAATTATAGTTTGCATCAAAAAAATATATATACTTTTTTTTGTTTTTATAAAGCTCATAAAATAATTTGGGTCGCACATAAATTGACAGGGTCGGTTGGAAACCGGAACCACACAAAACAATTTTTTAGGCCTCACTGGGGACCCCAGACTCCCACGTTAACCACCACCACCACCAAGCAGTCCCATCCACAACTACCCCAGCCATCATCTCCACCCCCTACACCCACCAGCTCCACCCACCACCTCCACCCACCGCCCCCCCGCCCACCTGTGCAGAGGACGCAGGCGAACACCCAGCACTGGCCGTAGCGGACGGGCCTGAAGTCGGAGTCGGCCCAGCGGGTCAGGATTTCGGCGCTGCCGTTCCACTCGGTGGGCGCCACGCCCCCGCCGTAGCGCCCGTCCCACTTCCCCTGCAGCACGCCGCGGTCGTCGTTACAGTTCACCTGGCCGGGGGGAGAGAGAGAGGTGAGGGGGGGGGGGGCGGGACCCAGCGCGACGCCGGCCCCGCCCCCCCCCGTCGCTACGTCAGGGGGAAGGCCCGTCGCGGACAGGGGGAGCGGGTAGTTGGGGCGGGAGCACAGGCCTCTGGCTGACGGGGGGACCTCCTGGGTTCAGCCCCCCGGACCTCCTCTGAGCCTCGTGTTCAGAAAGTTTTCATCGAACAACATTGATGGATTTCACTTTTCTGGTGAATATGCCTTAAAATCGAATATATATTCACCATTTAGTAATTTAGTGGCTGCTCTTATCCAAATAAAATACTTACAGTGAATTCCGATGCATTTCATTAAGGAGCAGGTAGGGGTTATACAGTACAGAGAGAGGTGATCAACGAGAAGGTAGGGGTTAGACAGTACAGAGACAGGTCGTTAAGGAGCAGGTAGGGGTTAGACAGTACAGAGAAAGGTGATCAACGAGAAGGTAGGGGTTAGACAGTACAGAGACAGGTCATTAAGGAGCAGGTAGGGGTTAGACAGTACAGAGACAGGTCATTAAGGAGCGGGTAGGGGTTAGACAGTACAGAGACAGGTCACTAAGGAGCAGGTAGGGGTTAGACAGTACAGAGACAGGTCGTTAAGGAGCAGGTAGGTGTTGGACAGTACAGAGACAGGTCATTAAGGAGCAGGTAGGGGTTAGACAGTACAGAGACAGGTCATTAAGGAGCAGGTAGGGGTTAGACAGTACAGAGACAGGTCATTAAGGAGCAGGTAGGGGTTAGACAGTACAGAGACAGGTCATTAAGGAGCAGGTAGGGGTTAGACAGTACAGAGACAGGTCATTAAGGAGCAGGTAGGGGTTAGACAGTACAGAGACAGGTCATTAAGGAGCAGGTAGGGGTTAGACAGTACAGAGACAGGTCATTAAGGAGCAGGTAGGGGTTAGACAGTACAGAGACAGGTCATTAAGAAGCAGGTAGGGATGAGACAGTACAGAGACAGGTCATTAAGGAGCAGGTAGGGGTTAGAAAGTACAGAGACAGGTCGTTAAGGAGCAGGTAGGGGTTAGACAGTACAGAGACAGGTCGTTAAGGAGCAGGTAGGGGTTAGACAGTACAGAGACAGGTCATTAAGGAGCAGGTAGGGGTTAGGGAGTACAGACACAGGTCACTAAGGAGCAGGTAGGGGTTAGACAGTACAGAGACAGGTCATTAAGGAGCAGGTATCATCAATCCCGAGGTCATTGTATGTAGGCTGTAAGGAGGTCCTCACCATGGCACAGACCACCCTGCTCAGGTAGACGGGGTCCGAGCGCCTCACGTAGTCCACCTGCTCGTTACGCAGGTGCTGAGGACTCACCTGGAGCAGGCTCAGACACGCCTCCAACACCAGGGGCTCGTACTGGGAACACACACACACGGGATATACAACACACAGTACACAACGCAACCACAACACATACACAATACAAACACGCCACACACGATATACAACACACAGAACACGATATGCAATACTAAAAGAACACACACACCATACACAATATACTGTACAACACACAATACACAATATACAACAAACAGTACACAATATTCAACACAGAGTACACAATATACAACACATAGTACACGATATAAAACACAAACACCCGAAGACCTATGACGTTGTGGTGTAAGCCGGGGGCTCCTGGAAGCCTCAAGACCGACAACCCTTCTTTCAACCAGGAGGAACATACGATTGGAACCTGGAATGTAAGGACTGTGTACCAAGCAGGAAAAGCAGCTCAAATAGCACCAGAGATGAGAAATGACAACCTGGTGCTATTGGGGATTAGTGAGGCAAGATGGACACAAGCTGGTCAGACGTGGCTCAGGAGCGAAGGAATGCCGCTATATTGAGGCCATGAAGAGAAAAACGCCCCACATACTGAAGGCGTGGCCCTCATGCTATCACAATCAGCACAGAGAGCACTGATAGGGTGGGAGGCACATGGACCAAGAATCCTTACACCGTCTTTCAGAACAACAAAAGAGAATATAAGCATGAATGTAATCCAATGCTACGCATCCATCAACCGTTAACCATGAGGAAGGAACAAAATATGAGTTCTACAACAGACTACAGAACATCTTGGGTAACTACTCAGAGAAAGATATGACGCTCCTTGTGGTAGACTTGAACGCAACGATAGGAAAAAACAACATTGTATGTGTAGAAGTGATGGGAAGACACGGACTGGGAGAAATGAACAACAACCGAGAGAAGCTTCTAGATATCTGTGCGTCAAACAAACTGGTCGTTGGAGGCAGTATATTTCCCCACAAGAATATACATAAGGCAATATGGGTGTCGCCGGATCATGTTACGGTAAAACCAAATAGATCACATCTGCATTAACAAGAAGTTCAAGAGAAGACTACAGGATGTGAGAAGAGGAGCAGATATTGCATAAGACCACTAAAGAAGGACAGGACAGCGCACAGCGGAAACAGAAATAAATACAACGTGAACCTGCTAACGGAAGAACAAATTCAAGAAGACTATAGCGTCAAACTCTCCAACAAATATGAACCTCTGCGAGATCTACTAGAACAGGAGAACAGCATCGACAAGCAGAATGCCATCTTTCTTCCTGTATTGGATTATGGCCAACATCTTATGCATGAATGCTGCCTCAATAACCCTACAAGTCCTCAATACAGTTTACCATGGTGCACCATGCTTTATCTTAACAGCCAAATCACGCACTCATCATTGCTCTCTCTATAAGTCGACTGGTTTTAGCTCTCTCTCATTATGAAGAGACCCATTGACATATTTTCATCTATAAATGGTATTATTGGCAAATTGCCTTCATATTTATCTGATCTTTTGTCCCAAATGCACTCATCTTATAGTTTGCATTGAAATAATTGTATACTCTTAGACACTCCAAGAACACTGACTGAGCTAGGTAAGACAGCTTTTAATTTTGCGGCTCCCTGGTACTGTAATCTCCTTCAAAAAGATCTCTGTTGCTATTCCTCTTAGCCATTTAAAAAGAATACTCAGACACCGTAGATCTGATGGCTGTAACTTCTTTCACTAACACACCCTTCATTGTGTTTCAGTGTTTTCTTGTGGGTTATCTGTCTTGCTTCGACTCACCTGTTCGATTGTAATTTTATCTTCCCAGTGTTATATGCTTTGTTGAACCTATCTTTTCTGTGCTCTGTTTTTGTGTTTCGTAAAAAAAAATTGCAATGTCTTCATGCTCTGGTTCTATGTCTTGTCGTATTTTTGTGTAACGTCTAGGTGGTCTGTTTCTATGTTTCGTCATGTTTTTTGTGCAATATCTTTATGTCTATATGGCAGGGCTCCCTTGAAAAAGAGGCTAAAGGTCTCAATGGGACTCAATGGGATAAATAATGGTTAAATTAAAAATATTAAATATTTTTGTGATTATACCCTTGATGATGATTCAAGGGTATAATGATTAGTATAATGATTATACCCTTCGTATAATCATTGAACAAACCTTAGAGTGGAACTCCCCATTGTATATCAACTTTGTTGGCTACGAAAAAGCTTTCGATAGCGTGTCTGGAAACTATTGAGAAATCATGGAGTGCCCACCAAACTAGGGAACATGATTAAAAACAGCTATGAGGGAATGACTTGTAGAGTTATACATGAGGGACAACTCACTAACAACTACTAATTGACTCACTGCTTGTTATCCCCATTCCTGTGTCTCCTAGTAATCGACTTGGCACTACTTTCACACAATCTCCATCACATACAAGAGAAGAAGACTCTAATCCAATGACACTCGAAGAAATACAACTGGAAGAAGTGGAGTCTTTTTCCTACTTGGGCAGCATCATCAACAAAGGGAGGGACAGATGCAGAATTCAGAATATACCCCCCCAAGGGGTGTCAAGGCATGAGAAGAAGAAGACACATGATATACAACACACAGTATACACACACAAGACAAACACAAAAAATAAACATAAACACACACACCATGCATAATATACAAGACACACAATAAACAATACAAACACAACACATAAACAACCCGCACACCATGCACGATATGATACAAGACACACAATAAACAACACAAACACAACACATACACAATACAAACACAACACACACCACACACAATATACAACACACAGTACACGATGTACAACACACACACACACAATACATACACAAAATACAACACACCACACTTGATATACAAGACACACAATCCACAACACAAACACAACCCATACACAATACAAACAAAACGCACACCCTACATGATAGACAACACACAATACACGATCTACAACACACAGTACACAATATATAGCACACTCAATGCATACACACACAATGCAAACACAACACACACCTGGCCGAAGGCCCAGGGCCGGCTGCTGACGTTGTGGGGGGTCCCCATGTAGACCAGGCCGCAGTCGCTCTGGACGTACTCCTGGAGGAGAGGCTCCACGGGCATGTACACAGAGTCCTCTGGGGGGGAGACACACACACAGACATGCACACACACACACACACACACACACACACACACGGAGAAAGCACACTCACAAACACATACACATGGAGACAGCACACACACACACACACACACACACACACACACACACATACACACAAACAAACACACACACGGAGACGGCAGACACACACAAACGGAGACAGCATAAAGACACACAAACACATACACACACACCACACACACACAAATACACACACACGGAGACATCACACACACACACACACACACACAGGACACATCAGCCCCTGCTCATCATAAGTCACTATGTTATCGTTAAACACGAATCGTCGACCGTTAATAATGAATAATTCACACAATATCGATCTAATGCTTCAATTGTTCTCAGCCTCGCTCTTCCGAGTAACGCCTAACTGCCAATGTAACATGTAACGCGAGTCAGCGGCTGTGATTGGTCGATGCCAGTGAAATAAGGGACTTGCAGCCACGTGATTGGACGATCCCGGTAACCATAGCGACCCCATACCTTTGCTCCAGGGGTTGCAGAGCAGGACGAAGCTGCCCACCACGTAGTGCCGGTCGCCCGCTGGGCCCTCGATCTGCACCGCCAGCCTGTAGAGGCCCACGGAGGCCGAAGCAGGGGAGCACAGTTGGATGGTGGCTGACATGGGATGCACGTCCCCGGGGGAGCAGTGGGCCGACCAGCCGGGGCCGGGCGACCAACTCCTGGAACACTGAACTGGGACCGTCTCCACTAGACTGCCTGTATGGGTTGTGTGTGTGTGTGTGTGTGTGTGTGTGTGTGTGTGTGTGTGTGTGTGTGTGTGTGTGTGTGTGTGTGTGTGTGTGTGTGTGTGTGTGTGTGGGGGTGACAGAAATTTAGATCAACAGTCATTTAACAGACCACCACCATTATCAGATACACCTTGATAGACGATGCAGAATCAAATACACAAACACACGCACACGTGATGCACAAATTCACACAAGCACACACACACGCACGTGATGAACTCATGCACGCACACGCATACACACACGTGATTAACACATGCACACACACAAACACACACACACACACACACACACACACACACACACACACACACACGTGAAGAACACACACACGCACACAAACACACACACACAAACACCATTATGAACACACACAAACAAACACACCAAAACACATACACGCACACACACACACGCGCTTCTGGTTCCCGCCGTACCCAGGAGGACCTGGAAGACGAGGCCCTCGGTGCGGGGGCTCCACGACCGGCCCTGGAACAGCAGCATGAGCTTGAAGGGCTGCCCACGCCGGAGCACCAGGTCCTGGGAGCCCAGGCCCAGCGTGTGGTGGGCCCTCTGGTTCTCATGAGCCCCCAGGCCCAGCGTGTGGTGGGCCCTCTGGTTCTCATGAGCCTCCATGTTCACAAAGCGCAGAACGCAGGGCTCCTCCTCTGGGGGGAGGAGGGGGGAGAGGAGAAGAGGGGAGGGGAGGGAAGAGGGAGAGGGGGGAGAGGAGGGGAGGGGAGAGGAGAGGAGGGGAGGGGAGAGGAGAGGGGGGACGAGGAGAGAGGAGGGGAGAGGAGAGGAGGAGAGGAGAGGGGGGGAGAGGAAGGGAGAGGAGAGGGGGAAAGGAGAGGAGGAGAGGAGAGGGGGAGAAAGGAGAGGAGGAGAGGAGAGGGGGGAAAAGGAGAGGAGAGGAGAGGGGGGAGAGGAGGGGAGAGGAGAGGAGGAGAGGAGAGGGGGGGAGAGGAGGGGAGAGGAAGGGAGAGGAGAGGGAGAGGAGAGGGGGGGAGGGGAGAGGAGGAGAGGAGAGGGGGGGAATGGAGAGGGGAGGAGGGGGGAGAGGAGAGGGAGAGGAGAGGGGGGCGAGGAGGGGAGGGGAGATGAGGGGAGGGGAGAGGAGGGGAGGAGAGGGGGGGAGAGGAGAGGGGGGGAGAGGAAGGGAGAGGAGAGGGGGAGAGGAGGGGAGAGGGAGAGGAGAGAAAAGGGAAGAGAAGAGTGGGAAAGGAGGAGAACAGAGCAGGAAGAGAGAAGGAGGAGGAGGGGGAGGGGGGGAGGAGGGGGGAGACAGGTAGAAACTTGGTCATGCAGCTCTTTGAGTTTTTGTGTCTCTAGTCCTATATTGATTAGTTTTTACCCGTTGCGTGAAAACGTTTTGCAAAACTTGGCTCATCGTGTCAAACCTCAACATACAAGCAAATAACACAACACTGAGAAATATACCATTCACATCGATGTCAAATTGAAACTCTGCTATGAATACCTAACAAACCCATGTCAAATTGTCACTGATGACAAAATGATACACACTTTCAGATCAGCAGCAACACACTAGTCTACTTTATATAAACAGAAGTCTTCCATATTCACTGTTTTTATTCACTTCCACAGAAGGCACGGTTTCCAACCAAAAAATCAAATGCTCAATACTGTACAGTGAAGTACGGTATTTTACAGTGCAGTAAATTCAGTTTAAGCAAACAAAATAAATAAAATACTCTGAAAATCATGGCAATTGTGCGTGGGTTGGCTCATGGATCCTCGCCTTGTGTGCCAAATCAATCCATGGATTGACCTTACCTCAATGTCTCCGCAGGCCTGTTCCATTACCTGCAGCAGAGGCAGTTACCCTCGAAGGCTTATGGAGCCACACATGATATATTTCCCCTGCGCTGCCCTGGGACATGCACAATTGCCCTTTGGCTATTTTGTAGCTGGCTGATTGGTGGTCAGTATTGTGAGGAAGTGTTTTCAGGTGTGTATTTAAGTATTTTAAATTTCCCAATGTGTTTTGCATTTTGAATAGACGTGTTTTCCCAATGGTACGCTGAGATTACATTTTTTAACTAAGCACCTTATGTATGAAAGTGTGTGTAGTGTGCAGCAGCAAGTGTGTTGCAGAAAGGAGCAAGTGTGTTGCACAATTGCAACTAAAGTGCAAAGCAGCGCTTTTGTTTTAGGGATAGTTACATCTGTTTAAGTTATAGCAACAAAAACTCTAACTTGTGTTACTTTGGTCTAAGCAAGTGTCTATAGTGGTCAAGCAATTGAAAAAAACTGTAAATACCTTCAATGTTCTTTAAAGTTTGCTCAAACCTCGAACCCCAAAAAGTTGACTGAATATTATGAACCATCCTTTATGTGGTTCGGTACATCAGTTGTTCCCAACCTTATCATCACCCTGACCTCTTGATGTTTCTGGGGACCACCAGTTTAACCCGATCAACTGCCCCAACCATGTATTCATGAGCCACGACTCCCCCACAGGTTAGGAAACATTGGCTTCACATAGCGCTCCCCTCACACACAGCATTCCTCCCTTTGTGGTGAGAGGTCAGCCGGAGACAACATAGTTGTCATGTTTAGAGATCTCTCGTCTCACTGCTGTAGTTTGGCTCACTGCAGGCCATTCAAGACCAATTAAAACCCACGTTTCAGTACAGGGAGGTGATCATAAAACTGCAATACACTCAATGCATATTTGTGTGGAGATGACAGCCGGAGACAACATAGTTGTCATGTTTCGAGATTCCTCGTCTCACTACAAATAGTGAGACTACAGCAGTACAGTATTACTTTCTGTAGTTTGGCCCACTGCAGGCCATTAATGACCAATTAAAACCATCTTTCTTATGACAGGGAAGTGATCAGTACTCCGCAAAACACTCGGAACAGGGGATACGGCTGGGAGCAGCCGGATGTACAACTGTTGATAAAAGACCCCAAATTATACTAGAGAACATTCTTAACGTGTGTGTGTGTGTGCGTGTGTGCGCGCTCACCATGGTAGCTCCGCCATGCACAGGGATGCACAGCCTGGTAGCACATCATCCGACGTCTCACTAGTCCCTTATCAGTTTAAGTGACATGCAGACCTACGCCTGTCACTGATATAGTCTCTCTCGCTCTCTATCTCCCTCCCTCCCTCCCTCCCCTCATATGTCCCTCGCCCCTCCCCCTCTCTCTCTATATATCTGTCTGTCATACAAACTCTAGGGTTAATTCGGTTCAGGATAGGATACAAGGATAATAGTTCACTAAATATATATATTGAATCTAAAATATGTAGTATATGTGTTTACATACCAATATTAAATTAGTAAAAAAGGACAGGACATACATATTTACATCTAAAACAAATAACTACATCCAGAATTGTAACATTGTTATGAAACTCTTAGTGAAAGCAAGAAAAAAAGACTTCTGTTGAGCGAGCTTTAACAACGAAGTTTGATTGTTCGCATCACCCATGATATTAATATCACTGCTGCCCTCTAGCGGTAGACTTTTGTACTACTGAAATAACGCACTGGAATATAAAGAGGTCGGTAAAGCATGGCTCAGAAAGAAAATAGTTTTTATTTTAATTCATTGAAAAAGCACACACACACACACACACACACACACACGCGCACAAACACACACACACACACACACTGACTCACAATCTGCATTTACTTTTCAATTATTAATCATTTGTTAATTCCCAGTAGGCTATATGTCACCAAAATGAGAGAATATAAAATGAAAAGAAACTCTCAAAGAATCAATTAACCCGAAGACAGACTCAAACAGGTGAAACGTGCAACCGCACAAGAGCGCACGTTCTCGCGGGAAACGCCTGATTAAACGCAGGAAAACTACTGACGCTAAATAAACACCTGATTATGTCACCCCCATAAAACCAGCCTGGCACCGTAATAAAACTCATCTCTATTAAAAAGGCACTGGGTTTGCCCTGCGG
Organism: Gadus chalcogrammus; assembly: GCF_026213295.1. Taxonomy (NCBI): domain Eukaryota; kingdom Metazoa; phylum Chordata; class Actinopteri; order Gadiformes; family Gadidae; genus Gadus; species Gadus chalcogrammus. Next base: position 20,155,495 of record NC_079412.1, read on the forward strand.
GTACGACATGAACTCCGATGTGGTGCACCTGCTGTGATACAATGGCAAAGAAACTAAATCTAGAAAGGCAACAGAATAATGACATGAGCTGCCATTGAAAATCCCAATGAGCCGTCCAGAAAGACGGCTCCACGTCTGTTAGATGAGGGTTACAGAAGGAGGTGCATATGAACTACTTAACGACGTAAGTAATATTTGCATTGGGTTTTAAAAGGGGGGGTTGTTCCAGATTGTAGAGTATGCACCCATCAAATTACATGTATAGTGCAAACCCTCTGAACCGACGATGATTCATCCGAAATAGCTGTGCGTTGTGAAATGATGACGTAAAAACAATGAGTTTGAATCCGGTTTCAAATGTTCCCGAAGTCATCATTTCAAACGTTAATAGCAGAGTTATAGGCTACAATTCGTTATTGGGCATTACTTTTCCTTTTAGTAAAAGAAAAAAAAATCTCATTTTAAAAAGAGGTTGCATATGGACACCGGCCTAGCACAAAATATATTTTTTAAATAAAGCATAATAAAGAAAATATACAAACATCAAAATGACAAGTACAAAAGCAAGCTGAGACAAGAGGAGAAAGGCTCAACTACAAATCAAATAAACAGGACTTTGCACACCCACGTCTTCATGATCAATATTTGCATATTGCCAGTCTACAACTAGTACGGTTATTATCTAGTTTAGCTCCTTTTCCGTTTTGCACCTCCGTCAACATTACAATACATTAGTCCAAAAATGTGTCCACGCATACATTAAATACCTCCAACTGGGCCGACCGCACAAACATAATTACACTACGGAGGGAAATCACCATTATCGTAAGCACGTCATTTCAAACCCCTCACCACTTAACACATATTATTACATACATGAACCACACCTTTCCGTCTCATTTATTGCTGATATTTCAATATAACTATTTGTTTCTACAAAATGGACACACACACACAGGTTGGTGAAAAGAGAGAATTAAGGCTTCAACACTGAGCTTATGATTAGAAGTGCATATATGGACCATTGCCTGTGGAAGACCCACCAAGAGGATGTGAACTACATTACCCAGAATCCTCAGGGGCTGAGAACTCTGACACCACAGCCTGCAGGGCTGAACAAGAAGAGTTCTTCTTCTCTTCTTCCGCCATGGCGCTGATCAGGTCCATCACGGTCGGAGATATCGTCTCAGCCTGGCAACCAGCAGGTACCGTCCCTCCCGGCTCCTCCCACATCCTGTACCTGAGACTAGGCCCCGCCCCATTGTCGTTCAGAACATCCTGGTTGAGGATCCAGCACAGATCATCTCTCGTCTCCCATCACGCGGGCCTCAGCCCAAACCCCGACCCCAGCCTCTTCTGAATAGTTCATAGAAGAGGGGTTTGCGTGGAGATTAGGTAGGACTTCAGGACCTGGTTGAAGCGCTTGACAAACTCGGCGCAAGAAGGGCTCTCCTGTCCTCTCATGAGGCAACCATGTCCAGGAAATCATTTCATCACCAAAGCCATGAACCTCACCAATACACACACACACACACACACACACACACACACACACACACACACACACACACACACACACACACACACACACACACACACACACACACACACACACACACACACACACACACACACACACACACACACACACACACACACACGGCTTAACCACGCTCGGTACAACGCAGTTGGAATTCACTTCGGTAATAAATTAAGTAGCTAAAACTAGCTAAAGATGCTGGAAAAGTGCTAGCACGTTACTGTACTATTTGGACGTTGTGTGTGTGTGTGTGTGGGGGGGGGGGGGGGTACTTTCCAGTCTTCCCTTTACACTTCCGGGGAATCGTTCACACTTCCAGAGAACCCGGAATCCTCTAGAGAACGCGGTATCTTCCCGAGAACCGGGAATCTTTCTGAATACAGTGAATCTTCCAGAGAACATGGAATCTTCCAGAGAAAACAGAATCTTCCAGAGAACCCGGAATCTTCCAGAGAACCCGGAATCTTCCAGAGAACCCGGAATCTTCCAGAGAACCCGGAATCTTTCTGAATACAAGGAATCTTCCAGAGAACACAGAATCTTCCAGAGATCACAGAATCTTCGACATCCCCCTCCCAGTCTCAACTGTCCCCCAGGTCCTGCGTGAGGTCCCCAAAGCTGCAGTTGAACAGCTCGCTGATGCCCTCGTGGTCCTCCAATCCGAAGTGGTAGTCGTGACTGTGGGGCGGGGACAGGTTGATGAAGCCGTCCAATGGCAGCGCGAGGTTGTCGCCCTCCAGGAAGTGGGTCGACGACAGCGGGGAGAAGTTGAAGTCGGACATGTCGCCCAGACCGGAGAACGGGTCGCCCGCCAGGAAGGGCTCTGTCAAGAGACAGGAAGTGACATTGTGAGACTTTGGTTTTCATTTCAAAACAATAATTTGTATTCCAAGATGTAATTTGAACGTCGGAGCAGAAGTACAGGACAAAACATAAACATTTTCAAAATCCTTCAGAATCGCCTTGACGACCGTGATCAGCAAGCATCTTTACCCGTTCCCCCCGGCAACACGACGGAGGCGGAGTCCTGCTGCGACGCGGCCGTCACGGTGGACGACATCGAGTCCGGCGACGATGACCTCACTTCCTGGGCGGACGCGAGGCTCCTCTGGGGCGATTGGACGACGGGCAGCATGGGGGGCGGGCCCAGGGCGGGGTCCGCCTCCGCCTTGACGGGACTACTTCCTCCCACGGGGCTGCAGGGGCCGGAGCTGCTGTCCGGACACAGGAACACGTCGATGGGCCCCAGAGAGCTCTTCAGGGACACCTGGTAACCCTGGGAGACAGAAGTTAGTGGGCAGCTCGTTGAAGTGGTCTGGAGGAAGGAAACCCAACATGTTGGGCCCGGTTGATGACAGAGGAGGGGACGGAGGAACTGGTTTGAGTCAGTCTTGTTGACACACACACACACACACACACAGTTATTCCAGGACTCCGATTGAGGTCCTGAGTTGAAACCCGACTGCAGAGTTTAACAGAGTGACGTCGGCCCAACGTGGGGTTGCGTGCGTGCAGTGAACCAGACACAGAGCCAACACGGCCACCCTAGCAGCCCCAGGGGCACTACCGGTACCTCGCTGGGCTCCGAGACCTGCATCTGGGTCTCCGGCGGCGCCCGGACCACCATGACCAGCTGGTCCGGGCTGTCGAAGGACCTCCGCAGGTCCTGACAGCGGACGTAGCCCAGCGTGAGAGAAACCCGGATAAGGAGCCTTCTGCTGCACTGGGTCGGCCCTGGAGGACTGCTGGAACGGGACTGGTTTATACAAGATGACCACGGGGAACAACGATATCTCTTGTCGCGCGGAGACACAATAACGAGGTGATAAAGGGTATCTTTTGTTGAGAGGAGAGACCGGAACGAGGTGATAAAGAATATCTCTTCTTGATAGGAGACACCATAATGAGGAGATAAAGGATATCTCTTGATAAGCAGAGGAGAGACGATAACGAGGTGATAAAGGGAGACCGTAACGAGGAGATAAAGAATATCTCTGGTTGAGGAGAGACCGTAATGAGGTGATAAAGGGGAGACTGTAACGAGGTGATAAAGGGGAGACCGTAACGAGGTGATAAAGGGGAGACCCTAACGAGGTGATAAAGGGGAGGCTGTAACGAGGTGATAAAGGGGATACCGTAACGAGGTGATAAAGGGGAGACCGTAACGAGGTGATAAAGTATATCTCTGGTTGAGGAGAGACCGTAACGAGGTGATAAAGGGGAGACCGTAACGAGGAGATAAAGAATATCTCTGGTTGAGGAGAGACCGTAATGAGGTGATAAAGGGGAGACCGTAACGAGGTGATAAAGGGGAGACCGTAACGAGGTGATAAAGGGGAGACCGTATCGAGGTGATAAAGGGGAGACCGTAACGAGGTGATAAAGGGGAGACCGTAACGAGGAGATAAAGGGGAGACCGTAACGAGGTGATAAAGGAGAGACCGTAACGAGGTGATAAAGGGGAGACCGTAACGAGGAGATAAAGGGGAGACCGTAACGACGTGATAAAGGGGAGACCGTAACGACGTGATAAAGGATATCTCTTTTTGAGGGGATACCGTAATGAGGTGATAAAGGGGAGACTGTAACGAGGTGATAAAGGGGAGACCGTAACGAGGTGATAAAGGGGAGGCTGTAACGAGGTGATAAAGGGGAGACCGTAACGAGGTGATAAAGGGGAGACCGTAACGAGGTGATAAAGGGGAGACAGTAACGAGGTGATAAAGGGGAGACCGTAACGAGGTGATAAAGTATATCTCTGGTTGAGGAGAGACCGTAACGAGGTGATAAAGGGGAGACCGTAACGAGGTGATAAAGTATATCTCTGGTTGAGGAGAGACCGTAACGAGGTGATAAAGGGGAGACCGTAACGAGGTGATAAAGTATATCTCTGGTTGAGGAGAGACCGTAACGAGGTGATAAAGGGGAGACCGTAACGAGGTGATAAAGTATATCTCTGGTTGAGGAGAGACCGTAACGAGGTGATAAAGGGGAGACCGTAACGAGGTGATAAAGTATATCTCTGGTTGAGGAGAGACCGTAACGAGGTGATAAAGGGGAGACCGTAACGAGGTGATAAAGGGGAGACCGTAACGAGGTGATAAAGGGGAGACCGTAACGAGGTGATAAAGGGGAGACCGTAACGAGGTGATAAAGGGGAGACCGTAACGAGGTGATAAAGGGGAGACCGTAACGAGGTGATAAAGGGGAGACCGTAACGAGGTGATAAAGGGGAGACCGTAACGAGGTGATAAAGGGGAGACTGTAACGAGGTGATAAAGGGGAGACCGTAACGAGGTGATAAAGGGGAGACCGTAACGAGGTGATAAAGGGGAGACCGTAACGAGGTGATAAAGGGGAGACCGTAACGAGGTGATAAAGGGGAGACCGTAACGAGGTGATAAAGGGGAGACCGTAACGAGGTGATAAAGGGGAGACAGTAATGAGGTGATAAAGGGGCGACCGTAACGAGGTGATAAAGGGGAGACCGTAACGAGGTGATAAAGGGGAGACCGTAACGAGGTGATAAAGGATATCTCTGGTTGAGCGGCTCCTCCGTCAGGAGCTTCAGCTGCAGGTTGCTCCTGGAGACCAACTGGTCCAGCTCCTCCTCCGCCTCCACCAGGTGGCGCACCTCCCTCTGGAGTTCCTTCTGACGGGCCACCGACGCCCCGTCGATACGGTTACCACTGGGGGGGCGGGAGGAGGAAGAGTGTGAAGGATCGGGGGAGAAGAGAGGGAGGGAGGAGGAGAGAGGGAGGGAGTGAGGAGGAGAGAGGGAGGGAGTGAGGAGGAGAGAGGGAGGGAGTGAGGAGGAGAGAGGGAGGGAGCAGAGAGAGAGGGAGGGAGCAGAGGGGGCGGGAGGAGAAGAGGGGGTGAGTAGAAAGGAGGGGAGCCGGGGGGGCCTGCAGCTCAGACCGTTTGATTAGCTAGACCGGCTGTCAATCATCCCCAATTCTGTCCATGTTTAGGCTGAACAAAGTAGTTACACTTCTTTCAATCTTTTACTTTGCGCCAAGACTCTAAACTTACTTTAGTCGGTGGTGAGGGCACGCTAAAACTCGAGCGTGAAACTAGGAAGGGTTGTTGGGGGGGGTCCCACTTACAGCCACTGGATGTTGTTCTTGGACTTCTTGGAGATGAGGTGGATGCCCTCCAGCACGTTGGTGATGTCGTAGATGCGTCTCTTCTGGACGTCCAGCACCTGCGAGGCCCAGTTGAGGTCCACCACGCCGTCCTGGGACTGGGCCAGCAGGTCCAGGAAGCGCTTGGTGGTCAGGTTCAGGGACGTGTCGTAGCGCGACTTCTCCACCACCGAGCGAGGGACTGGGAGGTTGGGAGTGAGAGAGAGTTTAGCACCACCAGGCCAGCAGACACTGCTGTTTTGCAGGAGGAGTGTGTGTATGTGTGGAGTAGGGCTCCGAACCGAACTCTATATAGCCTATACAATTTCACAAAAGCATAGCCTATTTCATGAAAAAATAAAAAATATATATATTTCCGGTTGCCGCGTTCACTTCGACGCCTGCGAAGCTCAGTTGTCACAAATTCCCACCACCACCCTGGCGAGAGGCGATTTGAAAGCAACAGTTGCATTTAGCTATCTTCGACAAAGGTAACGTGAGCTTACTAATTAATTAACCGAGTCCACTATAATAACTTTAGCTTAGCAACTCGTTAGCAACTCACTACAAGGTTACAGATATTTGCACTATATAGCTAACGTTAACAGCTGACGTTAGCTAACTAGCCAACATTAGCCGGCCAACTAGGACTAGGACTACAGTTAATGTTAGCTGGCTATGTCGTTTGTTTGTTACGGATTGAATACTGTCATTTATTTTGGCTTCTACGTGTGGTTTAGATGGGACGGAACCAGGAGAACCCGATGAGAAAACATTTCTCATTTAATGCAGCGTCCAACAAATCTACCCGTTAAGTTGAGGGCTGTGGGGCAGAAATTATTGGGAAAAAGTGTTACAATCAATTCAACTAACATGCGCGATAGGGTGTCAGGGATTGCTCAGGGAGAAAGGGAAAAGCTTGAGAATGAACTAAGTGGGAGGCTTCTGATGCTTAAAATAGATTCTGCAACATGTAGAGACCGCTCTGTGCTGGGTATTAACGAGCAGTACTCCGACGGAAAGGGGGGTTGTGTTGCGAACCCTGGCAGTGAGAGATTTGACAGAACGCCGCACACACCCGAGTACATCTCAACTGTGGTGATGGACGTCTTGCGTCAATATAACATTAGCTAGCAACAGGTGTACTCAGTCACTTCTGATAACGGGGCGAATATGCTCAAAGCCGTGACCTTACTGTCAGACATCCAAGAGAGGGGCGAGAGCAACGAAGATGCAACCGGCGAGGAGACAGAGCAGACCGGGGAGGATGTGGAAAAGGCCAAGGAGGATGTGGAAAAGGCCGAGGAGGATGTGTGGAACCAGGAGGAGCCAACGCTTCAACTCGACTCTGTGTGGCCCGGTCATGTGTTGCGTAGTGTGACATGTGCGCTGCATACTTTACAGTTGGCCGTCGATGATGCATTAAAACTAGCGTCCAATATCGTAGCAAAGGCAAGACATGAAGCAAAACGATTACGCACGCAGAACGTGGTGTGTGTTCTCAAGAGAATGGGACACAAGAGGTCAATTGTGGATTGGGCAACTCGCTGGCACTACCCCCCGTGCTACATCTAAATGACTCTGAATGGGAATACGTTTCCAACACACTAAATGCACTGAAACTGAAACCGAAAATCGCCACAAAATGTCTCCAATCTGATCAGCTGACGGGTGAGTTCTACGGCGTATGGCTCAAATGTTCACCGGACACAGAAAAAGTGGCAATACAGAACCTAGAACCACGCAATGCAGCGACGCAGCCGCGTTCACAACAGCCTCCCCTACTCAGCCTCAGACATCATCCGACGACGAAATCGAGCACCTTTTGATGGAAAAAGAGAGACACCAGCGCAACACATTCGCCCCCACGTCTCCATCGTGTCACACTCCAAAAAAGCCCGTCTAAGGCGTACTGAAGATCTGTTTCAGTACTGGGCTACGCATGCTGTATCCAACCCAGACTTGTACAAGCTCGCTTTGAGGGTCATCGCTCTCCCCGTCACGCACGTCAGTGTGGAACGGGCATTTTCAAGTTTGAAAATTATTCTCTCCCCGTTAAGATCATCATTGAACGAAAAGGTGCTTGAGGGCATTCTGTTGGTACGTCTGAATAAACTATACGGACTGTAGCAGCCTATAGCATATAGTGCACATGTTCCTATCCATTACTGCTCCCAAGTAGGCTAGACCTGAGCACAATTTAAAATTATTTTATTTGTATTGCATTATATTTAGGTCATTTTATTTGTTCTACTGTTGTGCTTTGAAAACGAATGTGACGGCGCTGTCTCACTTTTGGCTAATCTTTATGCCTATTTTTTATTTATTATTATTGTAGGCCTACGGAGGTAGCCTATTTATTTTATTATCATTACGAATGTGACTGAGCAGCCTATTGCACTCAGTTTGTTCCACTGTTGTGCTTTGAAAGTGTGACTGAACAGCGCACTGAGTTTTAGATAGGCCAACCAATGTGTTCTACTCATAATTTTGATTGTAATAATAATTTGATTGTGGCTGAAAAAACGAATAAATGGACCTTGGGTCCAAATGTGTATATTTTGTCCTGCTGTTGTAATGTAGCCTAGGCCGTATGCCATTTTAGTTACGATCTTAAATGGGCCTTACTCGCACAGGGAAATTGATTTGGAAATGTAGGCCTGTGAAGATAATATATTTTGCCTGCCCTGTATGTGTGCATGTGCGTGCGTACGTGCATGCATGTTTGTGTCTATGTGTGCGTGCGTGCGTGCATGCATGTTTGTGTCTATGTGTGCGTGCGTGCCAGAAAGCTTCAAACATTTTCCAAAGATTCTAATAATTGTAACAGTTATAGCACCTTCATACGATACTACTTTATTTGTCAGTAGGGAACTGAAATTCATTTTGCGTCCCTAGGATGCATCCATGCATCCGTGCATGAAGGTGGGTGGGTGCGTGGAGGTGTGCGTCGGCGCGGTTGGAGGTGTGGGTTTCTGGGGGCATACCTCTGGGAGGGGCTGGCGTTGAGGGCGGAGCTTTGCCAAGCGAGGTCCGCGTAGTGCTGACATACTGGTGGTCGCTGTCCAGATCAAGCTTCCTCTTCACCTGGGAGGGAGAGAGGGAGAGACAGAGGGAGACAGAGACAAAGAAAGACAGAGACAGAGAGCGAAGGAAGGAGACAGAGACAGGAGAGACTCACAACACGAGAGCAGGAACAGGATAGGCGAGAGACAGAATAAAGACAAGAAAGAGGGATGGAAGGAAAACAAAGATTATCTTACGAAACAGCGGACCACTGCAACACGCTATCGTGGGATCCCTGAATGTCCAAGCACCCCTATTGAGCAACATGACCTCCGCAATAACAAAATCAAAACTAAGGAACCAAAGATCACACAGAGTTGAATTCAAAGCAAAAGGTGATGACCTGCCATGAAAGTGAAAGAAGCTAACCCACAAGAGAAACCTAAAGAAAAAAACAGTACCACAGCAGGCGGTGGGAGTTAGAGTATGCTAAGGGTACCAGGCCTCGACATTAACGGAAGTGGATTTTGGGTGGATGTTAATATAAAGGCTATTTATTCAAGTGTTTTTATAAACTGCAGAACAACCTTTTGTTCCGCAAAATCACACAAAATAGAAGTATTTGCAATTGATCAGCGCGCTGTCTTCTCTTCTCTCTAAAAGCGAGTTAACAGACACGCATCGCTTCAGCGCGAATATAGCCCCGCCTTCCGTCACTCACTCGCAGTGCGGTTTCTGGCAGTGATTCGAAGGTGTTAGCTAAATGTAAGCCAACACAGCTAGCATCTCAAGTGCAGCGCCTCCGCAAACGATTTAGGTAGAAGGGAAATGGAGCAGTGATGGAGGAGTGCGGTGAGCCTCCACTTATTCCAACAGTCCAAACCATATCATTCTGTGACAGAAACTCGCAAATAACAACTTAAGAAGAAACGTCCCCTTTTCTTTTAAAGGGGACCTATAATGCTTTTTCGACTTTCATGACCTATAAACGTTGTTATAATGATTGATAGTCATGTTTAACCATACTTAAGTGTCAAATAATGACGTACATGCATTTCGACGTATTCCTTCCCTGCTGACAGTCTGGGGTGGCTGTGCAGAGCGCTAAACACTCGGGACAACGTTTGCGATTCACTTGTTCACATTTCCGGGAAATCATCTACGTAGATGCACTCCTGCCGCTCCCCCATATGCCTGGTCCAATCTGCCCGCACGCGCTTCAAGGAAGGTAACCAATCACAACGGAGTTGGGTTGGCAGGAGGGGGGCGAGGGGGCGGAGTAGGACGAAACCGAGCGTTGACAGAGAATGCTGAAAGCCCCCAGATGAGAGGAAGTTTCCCGAAAATCTACATCGTTTTTTGTGTATGGTTAAACATGACTATCTATCATCATAACAACGTTTATAGGTCAGACAAGTCTAAAAGCATAATAGGTCCCATTTAACAACCAAAAAACATGATTTTTTGTTGATTCTGATCGATAAAACCACCATAAACAGATAATCCAGTGTCAGGGCCAAATTTTGCAACTAAACTTGGTGTTTTCAATCAATGAATAAGAGAAGGTATCTTAGGAAATAGGTAAATTGCCTTCAATCAGAAAACATATCTGACAACAAAATTGTAAGATATCCAACTTTGTTTGTGTCTCATAGTAAGACAGCGCTCCCAACTGATAACGACCAACTGATAATTACATCAGGTGGAAATGTTATCTTCCACTTATGCTGTGTTCCATGGCTTTATTCATTTTAACCAAGTATTATCCCCATTGAATATTTCAATATTTCAACAATCTTTCTTTTGGCAAAAAGAGGACATTATTGCCCTTGCAGTTGTGGAGATATGCTCTATTTACAATATGTTCTTTCCTCAAAAAAAAACTTTCCCCCTGATATCGAAAATGGTATAGAATCCCGATATTTTTCCTGGTATAGTGTCGAAGTTAGAAAATCCACTATCGTGACTGACAACACTACTAGAAACACGATTGTGATATCTCAGTTAGAGCTACAAGAAACGTGAAAGTTAAAAAAAAAAGACATATCTTTGCTACTACCTCTGACATTTAGTTATGTACATTTGCATAAATTCATGCAGGTCTACATATAACTTGGCGATAGCTTTAATAGGTTGCAACGGTGGACTGAAATCACTTCATGGCACGATGTGACCACTGGATAAATTAGCAAACAAGGAGAAGTTTGTTATTTTTTAAACACAACATGTGTGGAAGCTAACATTCAGCTTCAGTCTGAGCTAGGAGGATTTTTCTGAGCACCCAAAAACCAGGCCGGGTGCCTGGCAAAAATGAGGGCAAGTGAACATCACATTCAGGCAAGTTGAACCTGACCTGCACTTGCCCGATGGGCAAGTGCTTTTGAAACCTTAGTGTCAACCCCTGGGTACACCTGCATCCTGCCCCTCTTTGTCACTTTCTGTTTAAACAGGAAGTTATACACATTAAGATCCACCATGACATCTCTCACGTAATCTGTCACCCTGCCCCTATAACCACACTGTACCCAGACAACCATTACCGGAGGTCTTCCGAGCGTCGGCCGTCTCTTGTCCTGCACGCCCACGTCGGCAGGCCCCTGTGGGGTGGCAAACAGCAGAATCTCCCCGGTGCTGGTGGGGGCCGCGGACGGGTGGAGACCCACATTACCGGGGCTTGAGATGATGACAATCTGGTGGTCTCCGTGGAGGTCGATGCTTCCCGAGTTCAGTAGCGTCTCAAAATCGGCCAAAAGATCCTCCGACGTGTGACCCGTGATCAGAGTTTCTGACATCGCAGTGTACCGCGAAGAACCCCTTCTGGGGCCAGATTACGGGGACACGTCGGGGTCGAGGGGTGGTCAAAACGCAAAGCCGTCGTGGATCAACACGTGGTTTAAGGTCACGTGTTCATCGGACAGGGGGGGTCGACTTGAACACCGTCTTGCAGCGTGGCCGCAGTCCACCACGCGTATGATTCACATTGTCCAAAAAAAGATGTTCTATCTTACAGAACCAGGCTAAAAATGCCACATTCAGAAGCTCAGTGAATATCAAAAAACAGCACACTGACACAACTTCCACAAGTGCAGAGCTAAAACCAATAAAATCAACTCACTATGCACAAACTGCACTGGCAAATCCCCCACATATCACAACAAGTTTAGGGCTACAGACCCAGCGCTCACCCCCCAGCCCGCGTCAGACACACCACTAGCTCACCCCGCGGCTCAGCAGGACGGTAGCATGTTAGCAGGGACGCGAGGCTAAAACTCAGCTCTCGTCTTCATCTCTCTCTCTCTCTGGGTCCCTCCTGAAACGCGGCGAGGCCTGCCCAGCACTCTCCCAGCACGCTAGCTCGATAGCTAGGCTAGGCTAACCTGCAACAAACACCACCAGGAAGGCAGTGGGGGGTTAGATCACATCGAGGTGCATCCGTCTGATGGGCTCTACCCCCGGGTGTGACCGAGCTCCACGTCCGTTTGAAGGGATCCCGTCAAAACTTTCAGAAATAGGCCTTACAATATCGCCGTTCCAAACACGATCCGATGTCCTCAGAACTACCGCGTGGAGGGAATCCCTCCGGGGGAGTAAGACAGGAGGACGGGTGCCGCACCACGGCCGGGTTAAACCTTCATTAGACAACGGAGGCCAGGTTAGCATGCTAACTCGGTCCGCGTTCCACCGTCCCCTCCCAGGAAGCCGCCGGACAACTCTCCGATACTCTGCTAAACCTGCACGAATTAAAGAAGTACCGTCCGTAATTCGGACCCCGGTGGGTTCGCCACTCGACCCGGCCGTCACACGTCAAAACACGGCGATAAAACGACCCTCCGGTAGGGTGTTATTGTTATTGGGGGTCCAGCTGATCTAAACAAGGGCTCGGGAGTTTTCGCGCGAAATCCATTTTGCCGCGAAAGTGTTACGTGTAAGAATGGCGGGCTCCCCATTGGTCGACAGCGGAGCCCGGCTGGAGGCGGAGCCAGCCGCTTGTCATTGGCCCCGAGAGCTGTCAGTTAAAGGCCAGACTAGTCGAGTCCGCGGCGGAGCGGTTGGTTGGAAACGGGTTAACTCGCTTAACGTTGTCCTCGAAATCCCTCGTCACGATCGACGTTTATTCATTAAACTATGCACCATTCTAAAATGTGCGATTGTTAATATGTCAAGTCTACATTCTGTGGCAACCATTGGATCGGTATCGATCAGTGTTGGGATTGGCCTAGGCCCCTGACATCTCCCCGCCCCCTAGACCTCCTCATCGAGTGCAGAACCCGACCAGAAGATCGGGAAAATGGCGCAAGCAATATTCGAGGTGCTCGAAGGTAGGAATAATTTGCTTGAAATGTCAAATCGCGTCATCATAATCTCTGCAATTTCCGTTATCGTAGTATCAACGTGTGGCGCTGCAGGGGGCGTCAATGTAACGTCAGTCCTCAGTGTATAGCTCTTCAATATGGGGTGTTTACCAATGTAAATAGACATGTTGCCCTATGCTTCATGCCACTATTTTTCCACAGTAGGTTCGATCAATATGTTCGCTAAATATTATAGTATAGTTAATAGTAGTTTGCAGCGTGACGGATTGTTGGATAATGAAGTATGGAGAATGTCCCTTGGATTATACATTCTCCTTGCTCCTCTGTGTCGGTGCCAGGCATGGACAACCAGACGGTGCTGGCGGTCCAGTCTCTCCTTGACGGCCAGGGAGGTGTGTCCGACCCCAACAACCAGAACGTCTCGGGGCCACCCGTCATCCAGTCCATGGGTACGTTCATCCTATAGAGCACGGAGACGTTTGAGCGTTGGAAGTATCTGAAGGCTCCACACTCCAACCAAAGCTCGTTTTTGAGCGTTGACTACAAAATCAAAACAAAACCACGTAAGGTGGGACAGGATTAACCCAGGACAGTGCTACTTCTTTTGCGGTGACACAACCAGAATTCTTTGAAAAAAAACGTGGGAATTAATCAGTATTTATTTGAGAACTGCTGCAGTCAGGATCTTAAATGCAAAACCCATGGTTTATTAAGGGTAGTGTTTTAATATGGGACCTTTCGTCAGACTCATCGGTCAAACTATCCAATCACATTATTTTGTACATGAAGCCCCGCCCTCTTTGAGCTGACAGCTGTCAGACGCCCGGGACTAACAAAACACATCTTATTAAACCCCTCCCTCTTTGTGTTGACATCTCATTAAACCCTTCCCCCTTTTTGATTACACATTATTTAACCCCTCCCTCTTTGGGTTGGAACCTCATCAAACCCCGCCTTCTTTGTGGTGACGCCTCATTAAACCCCGCCCCCTGTCTCTTCACGGCCTCCCGTGCTCGCCGCAGACGACGAGGACGTCTTCCTGTGTGGGAAGTGCAAGAAGCAGTTCAACTCGCTGCCCGCCTTCATGACCCACAAGAGGGAGCAGTGCCAGCCGGCCGGGCCTTCGCTCTCCACCGTGTCCCTGGCCTCCAACGCCTACCCCCCCGGCCCCCCCGTCAGCAGCGGGCCCCAGCCCCCCTCCAACCGCCAGGTGAGCCCAGCCCAGGGGCGGAGCCTACGGGGTGGGGTGGTCCTCCTCGCTGACGTCGGCCATGGACTCGGCCTTTACGTATCAGCGGTTGGATGAGGTTTTTGTTGTGGAGGAGACTCATCCCGCGGGCTTATGGCGGCACAGCGGGTTGACTTGTGACCGGAAGGTTGCCGGTTCGATTCCCGGCTCCTCCTCCTAGTGTCGAGGTGTCCCTCAGCGAGACACCTCACCCTGACTGGTTGACCCCGCCGTCGGTGTGTGAATGTGTGTATGAAACGTTGCAAGTCTCTTTTGGATGAAGGCGTCTGCTAAATGCCCTAAATGGGTCGGCTTAGGTCAGGAGGAGGTAGAGCAGTTGTCTTGGAACCGAAAGGTTGCTAGTTCGATCCCCAGCTCCTCCTAGCTGAGTGTTGACGTGTCCCTGAGCAAGACACTTAACCCTAACTGCTCCTTACGAGCTGGCTGTCGCCTTGCGTGGTTGACTCTGCCGTCGGTGTGTCAATGTGCGTATTAACTGACGTAAGTCGCTTTGCATAAAAGCGTCTGCTAAATGCCCTAATTGTAAATGTCACGCCATTTATCTTGCACAGCTGTCAGAGGGCTCAACCTAGCTAAAGTCATGCTAGTGCAGAACGCCCCTAAAGCCTGTGTGCTCCTTCTGGTCAGTCTAGAATGATCTAGAATCACTGCGAGTTGCTTTGGATTAAAGTGTCTGAATGACTCATTAGCAGAGAAGCCAAACTTGAATATGATGAGGTTTGAAGAGGTTTACATAAATGCAGACTGATGCTCTGTGTGTCTGTGTGTCTGTGTGTCTGTGTGTCTGTGTGTCTGTGTGTCTGTTTGTCTGCGTGTCTGTGTCTCTGTGTGTCTGTGTGTCTGTGTGTCTGTGTGTCTGTGTGTCTGTGTGTCTGTGTGTCTGTGTCTCCGTGTGTCCGTGTGTCCGTGTGTCCGTGCGTCCGTGTCTCCGTGTGTCCGTGTCTCCGTGCGTCCGTGTTTCCGTGTGTCTGCGTCTCCGTGCGTCCGTGTCTCGGCGTGTCTGTCGGCGGTCCCCCAGGTCTCCACCTACATCGCGGTGCCCCCGCCGCCCCTGACCCACACCCTGGTGCAGGGCAACGTGCTGGTCAGCGACGACGTGCTGCTGTCCGCCATCTCGGCCTTCACCTCCATCGAGCAGCCGATGGCAGCCATGCCCGCACCTGTACAGGTGAGGAGAGGGGGGGAGGGGCCGGGGGCCATGCCCGCACCTGTACAGGTGAGAGGGGGAGGGGCCGGGGGCCATGCCCGCGCCTGTACAGGTGAGGGGGGGGGGAGGGGCCGGGGGCCATGCCCGCACCTGTACAGGTGAGGTGAGGGGGGGAGGGGCCGGGGGCCATGCCCGCGCCTGTACAGGTGAGAGGGGGGGAGGGGCCATGCCCGCGCCTGTACAGGTGAGGGGGGAAGGGGGCCGGGGTCCAGAGAACCCTCAGCCACAGTGCAGACCCACTCACACCTACACCCCGCTGTTTGCTGGTTCCATCTCAGGCAAAAAGGCCCAAGTTGGGCAGTTGCCCTTGAGCAAACGTGTTGCAACGCGAGGGGTGTGCCTCATGTTGAAACGCGCTCGCGATAGAAGCCTACAGCGTTGAAAACCGTAAAACATGGTGATCACCCAATCAGGGCTAAGATACAGTCCCCAATGAAATGCGAGGGATGGCTTTTTATGGTTGCCAGGACAACAGCTTCCTCATATCTCGCCAGCATCCACCCAATGTGACCTGTGACCTCTGTCCTTCTCCCCAGAGCAACGTGAGCATGCATGCAGCCGGCGTGTCGTACCTCCAGCACCACCACCACCATCACCACCATCACCACGGCAACCACCACCACCTCCCCCACCACCCCCACCCCCACCCCCACCCCCAGACGCAGCAGCAGCAGAGTCACGCCCTGCCGCCCAGCCAGCCGTCCCAGCAGGCCCTCTCCCTGCAGGTCCCCGCCTGCCACGCCCACAACGCGGTGCAGGTGCAGGTGTACAGCACGCTGCCCCCGCTGGCCGGGGGTGGCGGTGCGGAGATACACACTCTGGGCCTGCAGCCGTTCCAGTCGGTCCAGGTGAGTGAGGGAGAGAGGCGAAGGAGGGACGGGGAGAATGGGTGCTGCACTTCCTGTTGCTGGGTCACATGAGCTTTTGGGGGGGTTGGGGGGGGGGAGGGAGACAGACAGACAGACAGACAGACAGACAGACAGACAGACAGACAGACAGACAGACAGACAGACAGACAGACAGACAGACAGACAGACAGACAGACAGACAGAGACAGAGGGAGACAGACAGACAGATGGAGACAGAGAGACAGGGAGAATGGGTGCTGCTCTTCCTGCTAGTGAATCACATGACCTTTTGGGGGGGGGGGGGGGGGGGGGGGAGAGAGAGAGAGAGAGAGAGAGATATCAGTGAAGGTTTAAAGGTTCTTAAGGATCTCTGAAGCGGTTCCCAGGTTCACACCCTGCCCCTTGTGTTGCCCCGCAGGTGCCCAGCCAGTGTGTGGGCAGCCAGTCGTTCCCCGCCGCCCCCGTCTACAGCCCGGGGAAGCAGGGCAGCAAGGCGGCGGCCTGCAGCGTGACCTCCAGCCTCCCCGACCTGGACCTGCTGGCCAAGAGGCCTCGCAGCACCAAGAAGACCCCTGAGCCAGCGGGCACTGGTGGGCAGGCTCACTCACTCATTCCTTAATTCACTCACTCACTCACTCACTCACTCACACATTCATTCACGCACTCTCTCACACATTCATTAATTCACTCACTCACTCACTCTAACACATACATTCGTTCACTCACTCACACACACACACTGGGATTTGAATGAACATCACAAAATGTGCAAGGATGAGTTTTTAGGAGTCACAAAAGTTCTGCAATAACAAACACTAAGCAAACACCTCTGTCTGTTTAACCTAGCTCTATAACACACCTGTCTGTTTAATCTAGCTCTATAACACCTCTGTCTGTTTAAACTAGCTCTACAACACCTCTGTCTGTTTAAACTAGCTCTACAACACCTCTGTCTGTTTAATCTAGCTCTATAACACCTCTGTCTGTTTAATCTAGCTCTATAACACCTCTGTCTGTTTAAACTAGCTCTATAACACCTCTGTCTGTTTAATCTAGCTCTATAACACCTCTGTCTGTTTAAACTAGCTCTATAACACCTCTGTCTGTTTAATCTAGCTCTATAACACCTCTGTCTGTTTAATCTAGCTCTATAACACCTCTGTCTGTTTAATCTAGCTCTATAACACCTCTGTCTGTTTAATCTAGCTCTATAACACCTCTGTCTGTTTAAACTAGCTCTATAACACCTCTGTCTGTTTAAACTAGCTCTATAACACCTCTGTCTGTTTAATCTAGCTCTATAACACCTCTGTCTGTTTAAACTAGCTCTATAACACCTCTGTCTGTTTAAACTAGCTATATAACACCTCTGTCTGTTTAATCTAGCTCTATAACACCTCTGTCTGTTTAATCTAGCTCTATAACACACCTGTCTGTTTAAACTAGCTCTATAACACCTCTGTCTGTTTAATCTAGCTCTATAACACTCCTATTCTTCGCCAGCAGACCAGCTGAAAGGAAAAGGGCACAAACTGAAGTGCAACTTCTGCGACAAAATCTTCGCCAAGAACTTTGACCTCCAGCAACACATCAGAAGGTATTACTTCTACGGTATCAATAACTCAGATCATTGTTGGGGGGCAGGAGAGTGGAGTAGTTAGGGTACTGACTCCCAGCTCATAGGTTCCTGGTTTGAATCCCCAATGTCTGGCCTGGCGGTCGTACCTTGAACTAAATATGCTAATCCCTACCTGCATCTTCCTGACCTGGAAGGCCAAAGAAACTACTAAATATTAACCTAAAATAATTCACTGTGAGTCATTCATACAGTGGGTAGAAGTGTCTGCTGAACGAACCGGTGAACAATCTCCCAAGTAGTATATCGTCCCTAAACCTCGCCTCCGCTCCTCGTCCGCAGCCACACCGGAGAGAAGCCCTTCCAGTGCATCGTGTGTGGGCGCGCCTTCGCCCAGAAGTCCAACGTCAAGAAGCACATGCAGACACACAAGGTACTGACACACACGCACGCAAACGCGCACAAACGACTTCTGGGGAAGGAGCACATGCAGACACACAAGGTACTGACACACACGCACACACACGCACACAAACACAACTTCTGAGGAAGGAGCACAAGCAGCCGCACAAGTGTTTGTGTATTTAGTTAGCTGTAGTATTTTATTTAACATTGAGTTTTGTGGTGAGTGTATTTTAGTGTACTGTGTGTACGTGCATGTGCCAGTTCCTCTTCTGTATTCCTTCCGTCTGTATCTGGGAGAGGAATTTCCTTGCCCTTCCCTTATTATAATAATAATAATAATAACATAGACAATTCCGCATAATGCAGGCCGCTCTTTGGGACTGGACCTGGGATCAAGACGTATATAAATACAATTAACTTGACTTAAAGTGAAAGTAACATTACTAAATCCTACCCATTTAAAAGTGCTCTTAACTGGACCACTAATACCATCTGTTTCCGTCCTGAAAGGTGTGGCCACTGGGCATGGACGCCTCGGTGTCTCGGCAGCCAATCACAGTCAAGGTGGTGCCGGTGTCGACCAATGAGGAGGAGGAGGGTGTGGAGAAGCAGCAGCAGCAGCAGGAAGAGGAGCAGTCGGAGCAGCAGAACAGCCAATCACAGATGGAGGAGGAGGAAGAGGAGGAGGAGGAACAGAGCAGAACAGGTGACGTCATCTTAACTGACGAATAAGAGCAATTCAGGTGACAGGAACACCTCTGAACATCCAATCACAGACAGCCCTACACTCTGACCCTTTAGCTGGGATTTTGTGAGCCTGTATTCCGACCTCTGACCCTCCTCCAATAAACGTGCACAGAACCTATCGGGCAACGGTCGGAGGTCAACGCGACGAGCGACCCCACAGACTCACGGACGGCGGAGACCTCGGATTGCGGACGTGGCCCGCCCCCTCCGGTGGCCCCGCCCCCTCTGCCCCCGCCCCCCTCGCCCCCACGGACCAAGCAGCCGGGCGCTGAGCCGGCGGGACCCCCACAGCAGCAGGTGGTGGTGATCGACCGCTCGTACCAGTGCCAGTTCTGCAGCAGCACCTTCACCAGCTACTTCCAGCTCAAGTCCCACCGCACCCAGCACAAGGAGGAGCAGGTGAGCTCTACCGGCGTTCACCAGGTGCACAGGTGTGTGTTGGGTCAAATATGGGTCTCCTACCAGGTGTACAGGTGTGTGTTATTATGGGTGTCATCCAAGGTGTATGTGTTAGAAGTAAATGTGTGTATTATCAGGTGTTCCCAGGTTATTGTTTTAATATGTGTGTTTTAACAGGTTTAAAGGTGTGTGTGTGTGTGTGTGTGTGTGTGTGTGTGTGTGTGTGTGTGTGTGTGTGTGTGTGTGTGTGTGTGTGTGTGTGTGTGTGTGTGTGTGTGTGTGTGTGTGTGTTATATAGACAGGTGTTTTGTATGTCCTACCAGGTATACAGGTGTGTGTGTGTGTGTGTGTTGTTATATAGACAGGTGTTTTGTATGTCCTACCAGGTTTACGTGTGTGTGTGTTATATAGACAGGTGTTTTGTATGTCCTACCAGGTATACAGGTGTGTGTGTGTGTGTGTGTGTGTGTGTGTGTGTGTGTGTGTGTGTGTGTGTGTTGATATACAGGTGTGTTGTATATCCTACCAGGTACACAGGTGTGTGTGTGTTCGTTATAAACAGGTGTGTTGTATATCCCACCGTGTGTGTGTGTGTGTGTGTGTGTGTGTGTGTGTGTGTGTGTGTGTGTGTGTGTGTGTGTGTGTCCTATCTCCCACCAGGTGTACAGGTGCGTGTGTGTGTGTGTGTTATAAACGGGCGTGTCCTATCGCCCACCAGGTGTACAGGTGTGTGCTGAAGACGTGCCTCCAGACCTTCAACCAGCTGGACTCGTACCTGGAGCACATCCGCTCGCACCAGGAGCAGCTCACCTACCGCTGCCACCTGTGCAGCAAGATGTTCCCGTCGCTGTTCGAGCTGGGCGTGCACCAGTACTCCCACTGCTTCTGCCCACAGCAGGGCTCCCGCAAGGAGACGCCCGTCTACAGGTCAGCCCCGGCCCACTCCGACCCTAGCCCCGCCCACTCTGAGCCTAGCCCCGCCCACTCTGACCCTAACCACGCCCACACTGCGTTAGGGCTGCACAATACATTAATATTAATCAAGATCGCCATTTTCGCCTCTGAAATGTACTTGAAGGTTGCAACTCATTGATAGAAAAAACATTAAAAAAATACAGACATTTGATATTCTACGCACATTGCATTAAAACCCAATTACAAACCGTTACAACTCAATAGTTTTATAATTGTGGTTTTGTTTTTAATGGTAGTGACCACAGAAACTCATCTGACCATCTAATACATTTTTAAATGCCATTCTATAATTTGCAATTTCAAAATACAGCAAGACCACAATATGGGCTGAATGCTGAAAGCATCTGCTTATCTTCATTTGATAAAAATCACAACACAACGTCATCAAATTAGCTGTGATTTATAAGCCTTCGCTTTGTCTCCCCCTTGTGGTCAGATGTATGAAGTGCCAGACCAAGTATTCCACCCAGGCCGGCCTGGAGCAACACCTGATGACCGCCACACACAGCTTCCCCTGCCCCCAGTGTCCCAAGGTGTGTGTGTGTGTGTGTGGGCGTGCGTGCACGTGCGTGTGTGTGGGCGTGCGTGCACGTGCGTGTGTGCGTGTGTTCTAACCCCCTCCCCCCTGGGTCTCCAGGTGTTCCCCAGCGAGCGTTACTTCCGCCGCCACCTGCCCACCCACGGCCTCGGGGGGGCCTTCAGGTGCCCCACCTGCCGGAAGACCTTCAAGACGGAGCACTACCTCAAGCTGCACATCCGCATACACACAGGTCTGGCACCTCCACCTATACACACAGGTCTGACACCTCCACCCATACACACAGGTCTGGCACCCCCACCCAGCTGAACACCTCCACCCATACACACAGGTCTGACACCTCCACCCATACACACAGGTCTGACACCTCCACCCATACACACAGGTCTGACACCTCCACCCATACACACAGGTCTGACACCTCCAACCATACACACAGGTCTGGCACCCCCACCCATACACACAGGTCTGACACCTCCACCCATACACACAGGTCTGACACCTCCACCCACCTGAACACCTCCACCTGTTGAGCCAGACCTACACACAGGTCTAAACACCTCCACCCGTCTGAATCAGACCTACACTCTGGGAGGGGGGCCTGGGACCTTAGTTCCCCAGTCTTGAAACCAGATCTCCCCTCAAGCTTTTAGCCTTAAAGGGTTTAAAGGCTAAAAACTTGATGGGAGATCTGGTTTCAAGACTGGGGAACTAAGGTGCCAGAGCGTTTAAAGGCGCTCCAAAACAACTGCGAGTGCTTGGAGACGGCGAAAAGGCACTTAAAATGTTTTAAGGAGATTCAAAGGAGCTCTTATTGAGCTGGAAGGATGTTTAAGGAGCGTTAAGGCGGTTTAAGGAGAGTTAAGGCGGTTTAAGGAGAGTTAAGGCGGTTTAAGGAGAGTTAAGGCGGTTTAAGGAGCGTTAAGGCGGTTTAAGGAGAGTTAAGGCGGTTTAAGGAGAGTTAAGGCGGTTTAAGGAGCGTTAAGGCGGTTTAAGGAGAGTTAAGGCGGTTTAAGGAGCGTTAAGGCGGTTTAAGGAGCGTTAAGGCGGTTTAAGGAGCGTTAAGGCGGTTTAAGGAGCGTTGAGGCGGTTTAAGGAGAGTTAAGGCGGTTTAAGGAGAGTTAAGGCGGTTTAAGGAGCGTTAAGGCGGTTTAAGGAGAGTTAAGGCGGTTTAAGGAGCGTTAAGGCGGTTTAAGGAGCGTTAAGGCGGTTTAAGGAGCGTTAAGGCGGTTTAAGGAGCGTTGAGGCGGTTTAAGGAGAGTTAAGGCGGTTTAAGGAGAGTTAAGGCGGTTTAAGGTGCCCTACGGAGGTTGAAGTAGCTTGAAGGCCGTTTAAAATGCTCTGAGGAGGTTTAAGGAGCTTTTAGGCCGTCTAAAGTGCTCTGAGGAGGTTCAAGGTGCTCTCAGGAGGTTTTAAGGCGCTCATATTGTGCTGCAAGGATGTTTAAGGTGTTTTGAGGTGATAATACTAATAATAATGATAAATGAAATTTATATAGCGCTCTAAGTGGTACTCTAAGACGCTTTACATATTGCCCTATTAAAACTATGTAACTGACATATAATAAGACAGACTAGGATTAAAAGAAAAACGGAGGTTAAACATGTTCTTGTGTTCCAGGGGAGAAGCCCTTCAGCTGCACGCTGTGCCAGGCGTCCTTCAACAGGAAGGACAAGCTCAAGAGACACATGCTGATCCACGAGCCCTTCAAGAAGTACAAGTGTCCCTTCAGGTGCCCCCCCCCCCCCCCACACTCCCTCTGTGATGCGTCTCGCCTTCTGTCCAACGAGGGATCCGCTGTCGTTACAAAACACGCTCTACTGTTTCAGGACGCACGTGGGCTGCACCAAAGAGTTCAACCGACCGGACAAGCTGAAGGCCCACATCCTGTCCCACTCCGGTGAGTGGAGAGCCAGCAGGAGATACGGAATGTACATTTAATGTAAGGCAGAGGTTTGAACGCTGCCGGCTAGAACTCACCTGTTAAAGAGCTGCGCAGACCTGAGACCTGAAGACAAACGGTCACATACCGTTTAATAATAATGATGTCTTGTCTCCTGTCTCCCCCCGCCTAGTTACTTTATATAAATATATTGGCTGTCCTTCATACATGTATGTGGACACCCCCTCCTCTGTCTTTGAGATGTCGCCAGCGGATAGATTAAGTAATGGCTTAAAATGACACCTTGGTGTAAAGTTCGGAGGGTACCGTACCCCTACAAGTGTCTGTCCTGCCCTCCAAAGGGCTGTTCTGACCCGCCGTCTCATTATCTCCTCTGCAGGCATCAAGGCCTACAAGTGTCTGTTCTGACCTACGAGTGTCTGTTCTGACCTACGCGTGTCTGTTGTGACTCTGACTCTGTTCCCCTGCAGGCATCAAGGCCTACAAGTGTCTGTTCTGCCAGAAGAAGTTCAGCCGGCGGGCCCACCTGCTGGAGCACCAGCAGTCGCACACCGACAACTACCGCTACCGCTGCCTGACCTGCCGCAAGGGCTTCACCCGCAGCAACTACTACCGCGCCCACGTCTGCCCCGCCTCCGGCCCCGCCCCGGGGAGGGGCCCCACAGGCCGGAGCCGGAGGCGGGGCCGGCCCAGGAGGGGGGGCGCCGACGACGACGAAGAGGGCGGGAGCGATAAAGACAGCGGCAGTGAGGAGGGCAGCAGTGAGGAAGAGGGCGGCAGCGACGCAGGGGGGCCCGGGGCCGACGGCGAGGAGAAGGGACCCCCGCAGCCGAGTGACGAGGAGGAGAAGGATGAAGACGAGGAGGAGGAGGAGGAGGTGACGATAGAGAAGGGAGAAAATGAGGAGGAAGAGGATGAGGGTTCGAAGGGTGATGAAGAGTCGGAGATGGAAGGGGGCGGGGAGGAAGAGGAGGAGGAGAACTTAGCGGAGGAGGAGGCGAGAGACGCTGACCCCCAGGACGCCATGCGGGCGCGGACAAAGGGAGGGGCGGGGCTGGGGGCGACGCCCGGCGATGACACCGTCAGCTTCCAGCAGCTCTGTATGTGACACGTGAACTTTGACCCCTTTTCTCTACCGGAATCATCTGCTGAGCAAGATGTCTGAGATATAAGCTGCCCGGCTGAATTTGTTTTAAATTAAAACGCTTTTTATTGAAAACTGCTGTCAGTTATTGAATTAATTAAAGTTGAATTATTCTCCTTAATTTATGGTCTTTAACTAAGACCCACACAGATCCATATGTTGCTAAAACATGATCTTTCATCATCTAATATCTCACCAGGTGCTATGAACGTTTTAGTATAACCTTGTAAAGGGCTCTGATTTTACCACCAGGTCTATTTGGATTTCAGTTGGGAATTCTGGGGAGAATTCAGTTGGGGTTTCAAGGGAGAGTTCGGTTGAGAATACAGTTGGGATTTCGGTTTGGATTTCTCTTTGGGTATTCAGTTGGGATTTCAGACGAGAGTTCCGGTGAGATTTCAGTTGAGAATTCAGTCGAGAATTCTCAACTGAGAATTCCCAGTTTACCCAGATGTACGGTGGATATCTAGATCCCCCTACCAGCCCAGCAGTTGGTACATTCCGACCGGCCGGTGACTGGGGAGCGGATCGGTCCATCATGCAGCTAGGGGGACCCTCAGACCTGTGCATGTCCCCCAGAGAGGAAATAAGTCCTTTTAAAAAACGACTGACTTAAAAAGAAAAAATCCCCTCTTAAAATCCCCCAGAGTGCACCTGGTGTACGGCGGTCCTCACGGCGCTAGCTGACACCAGAAGCGTCGCAGCGAAGCCGTCTCGTTTCACGGTGAGAACACGTCTCTGACAGCAGGCCGGATGAGCGGGTGAATGAGGGCGTGAAACCGGTCTGGTTCCTACCGCAGGGCGAACACACAACGTGCAATCCGGCTTCAACCAGTCTCCTGTTTGCCCAGAGGCCGCGCCTCTCTGCTCTATGAACCCACGACAGACTGCAGGGCAACGTCCATAACAGCATCCTATAACCTTGTAAAGGGCTCTGATTTCACCACCAGGTGTGATGTTGACGAGCCATTACAAAACCATTTAAAAAAATAAAAAAACATTAGTGAAATCACAAGTGGCACTTTGTATCCATCCCAATGTAGGATGGATAGATCGGCCTACCAGTTGCATAAAAAAACATTGATATCCTTACTTAATCAGTGATACAGTTTCATTAAAAAAATCTGTACTGCTATAATAGCAAGTGGCACAAATTATTCCGTGCTGCTTGAACTAAAAAGATGCAAATGTTAAGCTTACTTGGATTCGTGAAGGCATATGGAGACATTTGTAGTTTAAGTCTAAAATAAGGTCTGTCGCATGTGTCCAGTAAAGTTAACAAACCTATACATCACATCAGTACTACTAGTTTAACTAACGTTAAACTAACCTAGACGAATAAACACTCGAACGAATGAAGGACGAATGAATCCACAAACATGTAGATTTAATTTATTAAGGTGAGCGATTTCTATATTACACATCCATCATGTACATCATAAATCATACAGGAAGGTGGGGGCGTTACCTGCTCATATTAAAACCGTGCCTTTACAAAAAGAAAATTAATCTTGTTATCAACACCATTTACATCTTGTTGTAATATACAGCTCGGGTTCTCGGGTACATTTCCAGAGAGTTCCAGAGGGTTCCGCGGGGAAAGCTCTTCTTCTGGTTGGGGAGGGGAGGGGGGGGGGGGGGGGGGGGGGGATGTGCCAGAAACAATCCTATTTCCATGGTTGATGCGCTTGGTCACCTCCCTGGGATTCTTCAGTTGGGAATACAGTTGGGAATTCTATTTGGATTTCAGTTGGGAATTCTGGGGAGAATTCAGTTGGGATTTCGGTTTGGATTTCTCTTTGGGTATTCAGTTGGGATTTCGGACGAGAGTTCCGGTGAGATTTCAGTTGAGAATTCAGTCGAGAATTCTCAACTGAGAATTCCCAGTTTACCCAGATGTACGGTGGATATCTAGATCCCCCTACCAGCGCAGCAGTTGGTACATTCCGACCGGCCGGTGGCTGGGGAGCGGATCGGTCCATCATGCAGCTAAGGGGACCCTCAGACCGGTGCATGTCCCCCAGAGAGGAAATAAGTCCCTTTAAAAAACGACTGACTTAAAAAGAAAAAATCCCCCTTTTAAAATCCCCCAGAGTGCACCTGGTGTACGGCGGTCCTCACGGCGCTAGCTGACACCAGAAGCGTCGCAGCGAAGCCGTCTCGTTTCACGGTGAGAACACGTCTCTGACAGCAGGCCGGATGAGCGGGTGAATGAGGGCGTGAAACCGGTCTGGTTTCTACGGCTGGGGGAACACACAACGTGCAATCCGGCTTCAACCAGTCTCCTGTTTGCCCAGAGGCCGCGCCTCTCTGCTCTATGAACCCATGACAGACTGCAGGGCACCGTCCATAACAGCATCCTAAACCCCGTGTGGAATATGAACCCCGTACCAGGTATTGAGGCTGGACACGGATGATGTCACCACTCCGGGGGGATGACATCACCGCTCCGAGTGATGACCTCACCGCCCGAACAGTGACCACCACGGACAACCAGGGTTCCATTCCCTCCTTTCTCTGCCAACCCCCGCCCCCTCCGTCCGTCCGTCCGTCCCTCCCTCCCCCCTCCCACCCTCCCCCAAGGCACTGTCCCTCAGTCAGCTGCCCCCACCCCCCCACCCCCACCCTCTCTACAACCACAAGAGATAAATGAAGAAGGGACGCCTTGTGTTGAATACTTCAGTACTCTTTGGAGGCGTGGCCCAGCAGCCCTATAAAACTAGGGCCCGTCTAAGACACGCCCCCGTTCCCTCCATCTACGGCTTATTCAGCCAATGGCGTCTTCTCGGGGCCGACTGATTCACAGATTCGATTTTCTCTCTCGTTCGCTCTCTATGGGTCTCTCTTAGTCTCAAGTTCTCTCTCTCTCTCTCTCTCTCTCTCTCTCTCTCTCGCTCTCACTTTGATTGTCTGAAGTGATCTCCATTGACTCCTATCAGACCGGTCTCTCTCTCTTGTCTCTCCTCGGGGGGGGGGGGGGGGGGGGGGGGGGGGGACCATCAGGAATGGGACCATTTCAAAACAGGAAACAGGAAACTGGGTTCACTCCAAAGTCTCTCTCCGTTCAGTTTCGGCCAATCAGAGGACGGAGCCCGGAGCGGGGATCCAATCGTCGCACAGCATCAAGAGTCCATCGTTGGACAGCCTGACACTGTCCCGTTTTGATGATGTCACAATGGGGGCGGGTGGGGGGGGGACAGGGGGGGACGGGGGACGGGGTCCATGCAGACTTTGGGGGACATTCTGTGACAGGAGCGGACCACCCTGTTGTTTATTAGGACAGACTCGATCCCTCCACACACACACACACACACACACGCACGCACGCACGCACACATAGGCTGACAAGACGGTCAGACGGACAGACACACGCCTACTGTCCGATAGGCTCCCTGATTTAAACCACGAGCCCGGGCTTGGGGGCGCGGTGTTCCTCCAGTGGGGGGGGGGGCGGGGGGGTGCGGGGGGTCACTCCTGTCCGAAGCCCTCCGTCTCCTCGATAGCGAACATCAGCTTCTCCTTCAGCTGCTCGTAGCTCTTGTAGGGCGGCAGGTCCAGCCTGTTGAAGCTGAGGACCGCAAACACACCCAGGGTCAACCTCGAGGTCAACCTCGAGGTCCACCCCCCCCCCCCCCCCCCCCAGAGGCTCCCCACTGCGGGACAGGAACCTGGCACTCACTCGGTGTACCCCCTTATTGTGTGTTGGGCGTCCTGCACTTAAAAACAGTACTCGCCATTGTGGAGCATCTTGACCTAGCTATCTTTGCTGCATACAGGGAACGGGTTAACCTAGTGGTTGTTAGTGCTTAGCACTTGGTTCTATAGACATCCTTACTGCACCGACAGCCATATATCGTTTTTTTATCTTTCTTCTGACAAATATACTTATTGTAAGTCGCTCTGGATAAAAACTTCTGTTGAATGCCCTGAATGCAAATGTAAAAAATTGTATCTCGCTCTGCGAAACATCAACTCAGTGTGTTTCCCAGAACAATTGGGGAAAGGTCGGACCAGTGATGTCATGGGTCCATGGTGAGAACACCAACCCCGGGGCGATGACATCAGAGGTCAAACCTCTCCGTCCAATATCAGAGATACAGAGGGAGGAGGCAGAGGGGGGGGGGCAGGGAGGGAGGGAGGAGGAGGGAGGGAGGGGGAGGGAGGGAGGGGGAGGGAGGGAGGAGAGGGAGGGAGGGAGGAGAGGAAGGGTGGAGGCAGAGAGGGGGGAGAGGGAGGGAGGGAGGGAGAGGGAGGAGGGAGGAGGGAGAGGGAGGGGGGAGGAGCAGAGAGGGAGGGAGGAGAGAAGGAGGATACTTTTGGGTTGTTCATTTTCTGTCCCGTCTGCTCTTTACTGTTTTCTCTTTACAACTCTCAAACCTACAAAACTCTCTAACCCATGGGTTCTTAATGGTACGTCTACCTACCAGGTGTGACTCCTGGGCAGCCAGTTCTCCCGGCCCACCCTCTCGATGCAGAACTTCTGGGGGCCGTTGCTCCCTGCACATCACGACAGAGTCGCAAACAAACAACGTCATCAAAACTCTCCCGCGACATTCCCTCTAATGTTCCAGCTTTCCCAGCAAATTCAAGGTTTAAACTTCTGGGCGGAGCCAGGTGTGTTCCTCTCTTGGCCCCGCCCCCTTTAGAGCAGGGGGGGGGGGGGGGGGGGGGGCATGTCCGGGGACTCACCCATGAGGTCGGCGAAGCCCCCCACTGGCAGACGACAGGTGCCCGTCACGAACTGCAGCAGCCGCATCCGCTTCTCGTTGTCCATCTCCTTCATCAACTGACACACACACACACACACACACACACACACACACACACACACACACACACACACACACACACACACACACACACACACACACACACACACACACACACACACACGTTAATTCACTGCTTCTGGATATAATCTACAGATGTTTGCAGAAGTTTGAAGGTGGAGACGGTGCAGATGTTAGAGGGTGGAGGTGGTGCAGATGTTAGAGGGTGGAGGTGGTGCAGATGTTAGAGGGTGGAGGTGGTGCAGATGTTAGAGGGTGGAGGTGGTGCAGGCGTTAGGTGGAGGTGGTGCAGGCGTTAGGTGGAGGTGGTGCAGGCGTTAGGTGGAGGTGGTGCAGGCGTTAGAAGGCGGAGGTGGTGTATCTGCCGACCTGCCAGAACCAGTTGATCTGCTTTGCCCCCCGGGCGTAGTGACGGAGGATCGTGTTCCTCTGCCAGTCGGCCAGGTCGATCTCCTGCATGCCACACAGCATCACCTAGGAACACACACACACACACACACTATTACCACACAGCATCACCTGGGAACAAACACACACACACACACACTATTACCACACAGCATCACCTTGGGAACACACACACACAGCATCTACTGGAGAACACACACACACACAGCATCACCTGGACAACACACACACACATCACCTGGATAACACAGGTAATGACACTCCTGGAGCCCCCCCCCCTTACCTCCAGCTCCTTGGCGTCAAAGTACTGCAGGTACTGCTGGGGGAGGATCTCGTTGAAGCCCTCGAAGAAGGCCTGGGTCTGTTCCTCCACGCCCCGGGACAGACGCCACTCTGCCACCAGCCTGCACACACACACACACACACACACACACACACACACACACACACACACACACACACACACACACACACACACACACACACACACACACACACACACACACACACACACACACACACACGAGTGAGTGAGTGAGGTAAGAGCGACGGGGTGAAAGAGTGAAACAGAGACAGGGAGTGGGAGAAGGTGAGTGAGAGTGAGAGAGAGCCTCACCTGATGTACTCCTCCTTGTTCTCCTCCGTGACCTGGATGTCTCCGCCCCCATCCTTCAGGTCATGGGTGGTGATCTCCCCCAGGATCTCCTTATCCACCGAGAAGTACATCTCCAGACAGCACTCCTCGATGTCGTTATCCCTGAGGAGCACAAGTACATTCATCATCTAACACACATCATCTAACACAACATCTAACACACTATCAAACACGTTATTCCGAAGAGCACAGATGCATTCTCCATCAAACACACTATCAACCAGTAACACACTATCAACCAGTAACACACTATCAACCACTAACACACTATCAACCAGTAACACACTATCAACCACTAACACACTATCAACCACCAACACACTATCAACCAGTAACACACTATCAACCAGTAACACACTATCAACCACTAACACACTATCAACCACCAACACACTATCAACCACCAACACACTATCAACCACTAACACACTATCAACCACCAACACACTATCAACCAGTAACACACTATCAACCACCAACACACTATCAACCACTAACACACTATCAACCACTAACACACTATCAACCAGTAACACACTATCAACCACTAACACACTATCAACCACTAACACACTATCAACCACTAACACACTATCAACCACTAACACACTATCAACCACTAACACACTATCAACCACCAACACACTATCAACCACTAACACACTATCAACCACTAACACACTATCAACCACCAACACACTATCAACCAGTAACACACTATCAACCACTAACACACTATCAACCACCAACACACTATCAACCACCAACACACTATCAACCACCAACACACTATCAACCACTAACACACTATCAACCACCAACACACTATCAACCAGTAACACACTATCAACCAGTAACACACTATCAACCAGTAACACACTATCAACCACTAACACACTATCAACCACCAACACACTATCAACCAGTAACACACTATCAACCAGTAACACACTATCAACCACTAACACACTATCAACCACCAACACACTATCAACCACCAACACACTATCAACCACCAACACACTATCAACCAGTAACACACTATCAACCAGTAACACACTATCAACCACTAACACACTATCAACCAGTAACACACTATCAACCAGTAACACACTATCAACCACTAACACACTATCAACCAGTAACACACTATCAACCACTAACACACTATCAACCAGTAACACACTATCAACCAGTAACACACTATCAACCACCAACACACTATCAACCAGTAACACACTATCAACCAGTAACACACTATCAACCACTAACACACTATCAACCAGTAACACACTATCAACCACTAACACACTATCAACCACTAACACACTATCAACCACTAACACACTATCAACCACTAACACACTATCAACCACTAACACACTATCAACCAGTAACACACTATCAACCACTAACACACTATCAACCACTAACACACTATCAACCACCAACACTATCAAACAGGAGACCGGGTGCGTTGGGGACCTACTTGATCCAGATGAGGGAGTTGTAGAACTCGGGGTCGATGGACTCCAGGTCCTTCAGCGCCCAGGGCTTGTTCAGCATGCGCTTGTAGAAGGGCAGCGAGAAGCCTGTGTCGATGAACTTGCCGTGGAACAGCGCCTGGCGAGGGGGAACGCACGCAGGTAGACGCTTAATGCACCGGCACACTTTAACGTTGGTACACCAGCGAGACGCCTTAAGGTTAATGCTTGGATACGTTCAACGCCAGCACCTCATCGTTAGCTTAAACCTAATGCTAGCGTGCTAACGTTAGGTTAAACCTAACGCTAGCACGCTAATGTTAGCTTGAACTAACGCTAGCGCGCTAACATTAGGTTAAACCGAACGCTAGCATGCTAACTTTAGCTTAAACCTAACGCTAGCGCGCTAACGTAAGCTTATACTAACTAATGGTCACGACACTTTACAAGTCACTCTACAAGTCACTCTACAATAAACTTTACAGGTCACTCTACAAGTCACTCTATAATAAACTTTACAAGTCACTCTGCAAGACACTCTACGAGACACTTTACAAGTCACTTTATAATAAACTTTACAATTCACTCTAAAAGTGAACAATTTGGTGGGGTTCAACCCTGTCACATTCCTACAAAGCCCCATCCCCCCGCATGCGTGAGCGTGGGAGCGTTACCATGGCGATGAAGCGCCCGATGAAGCGGAAGTACTTGAGGTGGTCAGGGTTGATGTAGGAGGCGGGGTTTATCTGCAGGCAGTAGTTGTCCTTGCCGGCGTACTCGAACAGGCAGTACATGGGGTTGAGCACCTCGTGGGACAGCAGGAAGAACCACTCTCTGCACGAGGAGGCATTTCAAAATAAAATACTTAACATTTCACAATAAAAGCCTTGATACCGTAGCGAATATCTGACCGCTTGAGTCATGCTCAGAGTCAATTCCTTCAACGTGTTACGATGATGATAATACGGTACAAACGGTCGAATCGAATGCTGATCAGGTTACCTAGGATTTACATGGCAGTTAAGAAACACGGTTACACACCGAAATGGGGTTACAGTTGGCTTTCCACTGTTAGACACGGGCCATACCACTATCGTCACTCACAAGGGGTGGAGAACGTTTTTGTTGACTTGTTTTGACAAGAGAAGAACTCCCGGAATTGTCGTGCGTGACAAAATACAACCTGGGCACGAAATGCTGAATTTGGCAGCACGGATCCAAAACGTCTTTAACATAATTATGTCACTCTGTCACTCAAACTCATACGGTGTGTCACTCACTCACTCACTCATTCCCCCACCCCTCTAGCCCAGTAGAACATGTAGCACTCCCTTTTGTCTCACTGCCTACAGGTGGATTATGCTGCCAGGGGTAAAGAAGGAGGGGTTAACAGCGGAACTCTCCTTTAGCGGCCATGCCTGCTAAAGGAGGCGGGGCTAACAGCACTTGCCTGGCCACGCCTTCTAAAGAAGGCGGGGTTAGAAGCACTTGCCTGGCCACACCTACTAAAGGAGGCGGGGTTAACAACGGAACCCTTGCCTGGCCACACCATTCCAAAGGAGGCGGGGTTTAAAAAGCGGAACACTTGCATGGCCACACCTACTAAAGGAGGCGGGGTTAACAGCGGAACACTTGCCTGGCCACGCCTCCATAGTCCAGACCTTCTTCCCCAGGGAAGATGATCCACAGCTTCCTGCGCAGGTCCTGGGCGTTGAAGCTCATGATCTGAGAGAGGTCAGAGGTCATGAGTTCAGAGGTCATGGGGTCAGAGGTCAGGCAGGAGGCATTGGGTGTCATTTAAGTTTACATTGAGGGCATTTAGCAGACGCTTTTATCCAACGAGACTTACAACAAGTACCTTTGTCAGAGGAAAGAGAAGCAACAATATACATCTCTGTCTGGAACAGTAAGGATGTTCATAGAACCAAGTGCCAAGCACTTACAATCGCTAGGTTAACCCATTCCCCTTATACATCAAAGATAGCAAGGATAAGATGCTACACGACGCAAGGTACTATTTATAAGTGCCAGGAACTATGTCACACAATAAGTCTGTACATTAAGTGCCAGGACGTACACACATACAATAAGTGCCTAAGCGGGGGGTGGGTGGGGGTCTCCATGGAGACACCGATTCCGACCTTTGCCTGTGAGCTCTGACACACCAGGAACGAGGACTCACCTGTTGGAAGGAGTCCTCAAACAGAGTTTTCCTGGAGACGGTGATCTTGATGTGCTGAGGCATCGAGTGTTGCTGCAGGGACAAGAGCACAGCGTCCGTTTGTTGTCGTGTTTTCAGCGGGAGAGCACGGACACTGCATGGGGTCCTAGAGAACCCTGAACTGATCTCGGGTCAGATCTGTGCACCTCGCTGTGCAAAATCAGAGTCAGGTGACGTCATGGCGCACCCGTATGAACACCAAGAGGAGCCTACCTGGCACATGAAGCGGAAGTACTGGACCTTGGCCTTGAAGTCGCGCACGTACGTGATCTGGGGACCATTCTCACTGTGGGGGAGAGAGGGAGAGAGAGAGAGGGGGGAGAGAAGAGGGGAGGAAGTTAGACAGAGGAGTGGAATGCAAAGAGAGCTAACAGGGCCAGCATTGTATCAGGAACATTGCTCACTGAGCCTGGACTACACACACAAGACGATCAAACGCAGTGGAAGATCTTAAAAATGGGTATTTTCACAGGCTTACCTTGCATATAACGTAACCCTTAATCGGTTTCAAAGAATACATTTTAGCAGGAGACCCTTCCAACAAGCTAGTGCGTTTTTTTCTGCAACGGAGCGTCGAAGACTTTACACGGAGAACAACACTCTGAGCCTTCACGCGCTGGCCGGAAGAAGACACCTAACCTGTTTCAGCAGGTTAGTCTGCGAACGCTTAACTACACCCCAGACACTGGCAGAGGCTGACAAGTCAACAGCCTTGCTCACTAGAGTCTAAACACATCAGCGTCCTGCCCTGATATCCCACATTCATTAGCGGTAGGGAGCTGCTAAACGAGCTGCTAAATGAGCTGCTAAATGAGCTGCTAAATGATGACGCGTTTTGTTTATGATCTGACGGGTGCTTCCGTGACATGATGCATTGTGCAGGGCATGTTAATGCCGTGTTTACATAGATCACGTGTCCTTTATGTACTCGTGTTCTCGCTCTGGGTCACACTTCAGCCATACACTCCCAAAACAACCCCTAGGTGAGCTCCATTACTACGTGACTAACAAGAATGGTGAATACGATTGATGAACCATCAAAGTCGACCTAAGACACCCATCTATAAGTATACGTTTGATTGAGATGATAGTTTGACACACTGATCAGTCCCTCCAGAAAAACACTGCGTTTTTTTTTTTATTGTTGCGGCCAAAAAACCTTGATTATGCGGCACGTTTTCTTAAAAAATGCGGAGAAATACGCGGCATATTTATGCAATTTTAAACGAAGAAAATGCGGGAACTTGCAAAAAATTTCGGGAACTTCAGAAAAAATGCGGGAACTTGAAAATTCAGCTTTTCGATGACGTTCACGTCGCGTAAATACGTCACTTCATAACGTTCCCATGGCAACAGAGGGAAAAGGCTGCTCTTGTGTGAAGTAAACGCAACATTTTTCAACTTTCTGCTAAGATATATGTGACTTTTTTCCAACAAAATTGTGGGGATTATGAAATCATGCAAGCCCCGCATATTTTGCGCGGAAATCTGCAATTTATGCGTGCGGCATATTGGAAAAAAATGCGGCCCCCGCTTGAATATGCAGATTATGCGTTGAATTATGCGATCGCATAATCACGTTTTTCTGGAGGGACTGAGTGATGAATTGCCAGCACGTATTCTTCTATGCCGTTTAGAAGCGGTTTAGGTCCACTAGAGGGAGTGGGACCGTCTGACCCCCCCAGAGTATGACTAGAGGGTGAAAGCTCCCCTGAGGGTGTGAAGGGTGTGGGGGAGGGACCTACAGGGAGGACTTCCCGGTGCGGGGGTCGATGTAGGTGGTGGCCCGACGGTTGTGGTCCACGAAGTAGGGGATACCGTCCACCGTGAACCTCATCTCCCAGCCCTCGGGAAGGGGCTTCTCGTTCAGCAGCCTGCACACACACAAACACAAGATACACATGGACACACACATTAGGTCAAGATGCACACAGATACACACATTAGTAACAGCTACACAAATGAACACGCACGTTAATACCAGACAGACACATTCATACAAGATACACACACGTATTAACGTGTATTAAAGGTATACACACACACATGGACGAGACACACACAAGATATACACAGTTAGAAACGATGTACACTCACACACACAAGATATACGGACACATAGGCAAGATAAAGACACGACACAGAAATACAGACACACAAAAGGTGCACTCAGAGACAAACATAGGCAATGAGATAAATATAAACACACACACACACACAGACAAAGACACAAACACACACACGCGCACTGACCCCTGCGTCCGAGGGTCTTCCCACTGGGTGGTCCGTGTCTGGTGGTGAACGAAGTAGACCCGGCCCGTGCTGTCCGTCCTCTTCTCTGCAAACACACAACAAACATGGCCGCCGGTGAGGACCTGGGAGGCGCCTGCACCAACATGGCCGCCTACACCAACATGGCCGCCTGCACCGCGTTTAACCCCACAACATTGCCGCCCCCACCGCATTTAACCTCGGCCTCCAACCTCCAACACTTATTGTATGTTGTACGTCCCCGCACTTAATGTACGCACTAAATGTACGTTGTACATCCTGGCACAAAAAAAAGTACTTAGCATTGTGTAGCATCTTATCCTGTCTATCTTTCTTGTGCACGGGGATTGGGTTAACCTAGTGATTGTTAGGTTCTTTGCACTTGTTTCCATCCCTACTGCACCGACAGCGGTAAGTCGCTTTGGATAAAAGCGTCCGCTTACGCCCTGAATGTGGGTGCAACTGAGTGAGGGTGTAACTGAGTGTGGGTGTAACTGAGTGTGGGTGTGTGCGGTGCTCACCCCATCCGAGTGGCAGGGAGTCCAGGGGGTCACTCTGCGCCGCGGGCACCTGGTCCTGCTTCACAAACACAGAGGGCCAATTTATCCAGACTCAACACCTCCGCGTCACACT
Source organism: Gadus chalcogrammus (assembly GCF_026213295.1). Taxonomy (NCBI): domain Eukaryota; kingdom Metazoa; phylum Chordata; class Actinopteri; order Gadiformes; family Gadidae; genus Gadus; species Gadus chalcogrammus. The sequence goes on from NC_079412.1 coordinate 20,191,931, forward strand.
CAGCTACTGACATGAGGGCCACGCTCTCATCGGCCCGTCCCCCCAGGAGCGTGGGGGTGAGGACCTCCTGCTCAAGGACGAGGCCTACAGCTAAGACCGCGGACATCGGGGTTTGGACCCGGAACCTTCCGGAGATGGAAAGGTCTGAATCTGATTTGAAATCAGACTGAGGTCTCCATTGTCCGTTTGACAGAGGATCGTCTTATACATACTGGCTCAGTTTACAGACAAGATGAAGAACAACACACAACAAAAAACAAGTTTTGGTTTAAAGATATGGGAGCAGAATAACAGTTTTGATTGCTCCGTCCCGTCCATCAAAAAGCGGATTCTGCAGTGAGAAACAGAACGTGATCTCGTTAGACCACGTGATCTCGTTAGACCACCGTGATCTCGTTAGACCACCGTGATCTCGTTAGACCACGTGATCTCGTTAGACCACCGTGATCTCGTTAGACCACCGTGATCTCGTTAGACCACCGTGATCTCGTTAGACCACGATGATCTTGTTAAACCATCGTGATCTCGCGTGATCAGGATGGTCTCACGAGATCCCGTTCCGAGAAACAGAACGTGATCTTGTGAGAAACAGAACGTGATCTCGTGCGACCGCCCTGACCGGATCCCGTTCCGCGTCTCAGATCCCGTTCCCGTTCTCCAAACGGGATCTCATGAGACCATCCTAACGAGATCCCGTTCCGTCTCTCACCGCAGAGTGCAAACATGAGACATCCAGGCCATGTTTTTAACATATCTCCCCCCCCCCCCCCTCCCCCACAGGACTAGTACGCCCCCACAGCGCCACCCCCCCCCACTCACCCCGTAGATGAACCTCTGGTTGAACTGCTGCATGGCGCCCTGCAGCTGGCTGCGCTGGTGCTGCCACTGCTCGTAGTTCCTCACCGTCTCCATGGTGGGGCGCTGCCACGTGGTGGTGCGCGTGATGTGGTCCACGAAGTACACACGGCCCATGGGGTCCACACGACGCTCCCAGCTGGGGGGGGGGGGGGGAGGGAGGGAAAGGAGGGGAGAGGAAGAGGTGTGAGGTAGGGGGAGGAGGGGAGAGGAAAGAGAGAAAATAAGTGAAGAGAGAGAGAAGCAGAGAGATGGGGGGAGGGGGGGAGAGGGAGAGGGAGAGGGAGAGGGGGAGGAGAGAGAGAGAGAGAGAGAGAGAGAGAGAGAGAGAGAGAGAGAGAGAGAGAGAGAGAGAGAGAGAGAGAGAGAGAGAGAGAGAGAGAGAGAGAGAGAAGCAGAGAGAGAAGGGGGAGGAGAGAGGAAGAGGGGGAGACAGAGAGCGGAAGAGAGTGGGTGAGTGTGTGAACGGGGGAGGGACGAAGGTCCGATCGTCATGTTGTCTTAAAGAGTAACCAAGCGTTGGTGAGAGGTTAAGGAACCCCGCTCGCATTAGCGTGCAGGAGAGATCCCAGGCCTGCTGACACCATGGAACACAGAGTACCAGTCTACGGTACGTTAAACATTCATAGGAACCACACGATACCTCCTTTACATTACGGAGACACTTAACCACTCAGGGCTTATTCAAGCTCTAGCTCGTCCGTCTCTTTAATACACCTCCTCAGTATGGAACATCTACTGAAGAGCTACTCACCACCATCACACTGTTAGATTACATCCAGGCCAGACAGATGAGGGGCGATGGGTTATGATACTAGAGATTGTCTCGTCACAATATAGTTATATATCATCATAACCCATCTTAACTGATGGGTTGTGATGATAGATACTATCAGGAGCGGCCAAAAAGCCCATTTCAGTTCCATGTTGTCTTAGAGATGGGCTGCTTTAAGAAGGACAGGACCCAAGATGGCGGCCGTCTTTACCCAGAAGGCAGTGGTTCTGGCCGCTCCCACGTGGTCCTCTTCTCCACGTGGTCCACGAAGTACAGCCTGCCGTTCAGGTCCACCCGCTGCTCCCACCTAGAACACCAACCAATCAGATGAGCCCAGACACACCCACATGACCACAACAACCAATCAGACCAGCCCAGACCCAACCTCAACACTACAACAACCAATCAGATCAGCCCAGATACACCCACATGACCACAACAACCAATCAGATCAGCCCAGACCCAACCTCATCACTACAATAACCAATCAGATCAGCCCAGACACACCCACATGACCACAACAACCAATCATCAGTCGAGAGGGATGGACGTGAAGTAAACAGAGCCCTATATACACCACCTGTCACCATAATGAAGACCATTATAACACCGATCCACTCACCCAGGAGGGAGGGGCCCCGTGTTGACCGCAGGGGCCCGGGGCGTGGCCGCGGGGTTAGCCACCACGCCGCCGGCGGAGGCCGGCTTAGCGATGGCCCCCGACCCGGACCCACACCCAGGGGGCCCGGGGGGGTTCCCGGCGGGGGGGCCCTGGGTGTCTGAGGCAGGGGCAGCGGGGGGCAGCGGGGGCAGCGGGGGCCGCGGGGGCAGCGGGGGCCGTGGGGCCGCTGGCCACCGCCGCCGCCGCCGCTGCGGGGGCCCGGACCGGCGTGTCGGAGCCCGACGGGCCCTCGCTGGAGTCTGCCGCCAAGGAGCCGTTGGAGGAGGACACTGGGGGGGGGGGGGGGGGGGGCCGGGGAGAGTCTGTTAACACACGGGTGGACGGAGGGGGCTTGCTGGAGCGTCCACAGCGTCCGCCGGAGATCGAAACTAGCGTCTAGTTCGATCCCCGGCTCGGTCGAGGCGTCCCTGAGCGAGACGCCGCCCTGTTTCGGACGAGATGGCTCGTATGGTCGACTCTGCCGTGAATGTGTGTACGTACCAGGGGTGTGAACGGTTACAAAAAAATGTAAACGGTTACACGTCCTCTTTTTTTTTGTTCGCGGACACGGTGAAGTTTTTTTTTTTTATTAATGAATGATTTTTTCATTATTTTTTTTGAAGTGGGCCGCAGTCGCGCTATAGGGGGATTATTTGTGTATCTACACGGGCGGACGCGCCCGCAGAATGATCGCAAAAGGAACATTTGTTTGACCGGTTGCCATGGTTATCTCCGTGTGGTTAATTTGCGATGTCGTCAGCTTACTGTTACATTCAACTGTGATCAGACAACGCGGTTATATATGCTATAGACCCGATAGTATCTGTGGCATAACAAACCATATACCACATCCGTAACTCTGACACTCTCTCCACTTTTAAGTCCCGTCTAAAAACACATCTTTCTAAGCTGACATATTCAATCTAATTCATTGACTCCCACCCATTTCACCCCACTTGTGTAAATTGTTTCAATGTATCTTGTTCTTGTGTTTTTTATGATTGTTGATTGTGTTTTTTTTAAACACTGCCCTGTAAGGTGACCTTGAGTGCTATGAAAGGCGCCCTCAAATAAAGTTAATTATTATTATTATAAAGGTTGGGACGAATTTCAAATTATAGATATGTACACTAATGTTGAAAGTATAGAACGCCGCGATTCCAATTGAAACGAATGGCGCGGTGATTATTATTAATTTTTTACGGTTTTCGTTTACTGATTTTTCCTAGACGGTTAAGATTTACTAACCATTTACACGTGTACACATGTACCCGTGCACACCCCTAGTAAGAACAATTGCAAGTCGCTTTGGATAAAAGTTTTGGATAAAGCGTCTGCTAAATGCCCTGAATTTAAAATGTAAAAAGTGTAATGATACGGTTCATCCGTTCGGCCGGGGTCAAACCCCATCACACGAGATCATCGTAGTTCTATTAATAAACGCAAGTAGAGACAAGTAGAGAGGTTCAATGAGCGCAAGTCTTGCTTTGGCTGGGCAGCCATTGATTTCCTTATATGGGCGCGGTTCATCTCTCAGTGTTGTAATTCTGTGTCATCCAGATAAAAAGGTTTGGATTGCTACACTCCTCTCGGGGGCGGCCATTGTGAAATTCTGTAGAATCCAGAGTTTCGTGGTCCTTGCTTCGCCCTGAACTACAAGTCCCTCCCCCCCCGAGCCCTGATTGGTCCATTCGTTTACACTGTTAGAGGCTGGAGGCCAGACAGGTCACGACGCGGGCCACACCCACACGACCTCTCACCTGGCGAGGCGGCGGGTCTGCGGGGCGTCGGGGGAGGCGGCCTGGAGGGCCTGGGGGGGCGGAGGGGGCGGGTGCCCTCTGATGTCACCGAGGGGGAGGGGGAGGAGCCTGTGCCGTTGACCGCGTGCCGGGCCTTCGGGGATGAGCGGTACTCGAGCTCGTCCAGCGCCGGGGAGCCGTCCCGGCTGCGCCTGAACAGAAACAGATCGGGGCCTTAGCATGTTGGAGGTATGACAGCTGTGCTGCAGGTCCTTAGCATGTTGGAGGTTAAACACAGCTTTATGCCCTTAGCATGTTGGAGGTATGACAGCTGTACTGTAGGTCCTTAGCATGTTGGAGGTTAAACACAGCTTTATGCCCTTAGCATGTTGGAGGTATGACAGCTGTACTGCAGGTCCTTAGCATGTTGGAGGTTAAAAACAGCTTTATGCCCTTAGCATGTTGGAGGTATGACAGCTGTACTGCAGGTCCTTAGCATGTTGTAGGTTAAACACAGCTTTATGCCCTTAGCATGCTGTAGGTTATCACATGTTTCAGGTCCTTAACATGTTCTAGGTTATAACACATCTTTCAGTTCCTTAGCATGTTGTAGTTTATCACATGTTTCAGTTCCTTGGCATGTTCTAAGTATCACATGTTTCAGTTCCTTAGCATGTTCTAGATATCACATGTTTCAGTTCCTTAGCATGTTCCAGGTATGCCATGTTTAAGTTCCTTAGCATGTTCCAGGTATGACATGTTTAATTTCCTTAGCATGTTCTAGGTATCGCATGTTTCAGTTCCTTAGAATGTTGGAGGTATCACATGTTTCAGTTCCTCAACATGATCTCGGTAATCACATGTTTTAGTATGAATTATGTTTTTAAAAACGAATCTCGGAGCCCTTGGTCCCGAAGTGAGCCGAGGAGCGCCCCTTACCCCGCGGGGGGGTCTCCGTTGTGTTGGGGTTCCCCGTTCGTCGTAGCTGAGGGGACACAAACACAGACATGGGAGTCACTATCCCATCACTGTAGCATGTAAAAACAGGTGCTCAAACTACGCTTGGTGACATGCACACAGACACACGACGTCTGAGCACCAGGGCTGGGGCTCATTAGGGGTGAGTCAAACTGCAGGAGGGGGGGGGGGGGGGGGGTTACCGTGGTGATTGGCCTGGGCTGCTGCGAAGGCCTCTGGGTCCACGGTCATCCCGTCCAGACAGACGGACAGATCGCCCACCACGTCCGTCTGCTCCCGGTCGGCGCTTAGCTTCAGAGTCTGCACCACCTCAGAGACTGGGGGGGGGGGGGGGGGGGGGAGAGAGATGGATGGCAGGTGGGGGCAGAGGGGAGGCCGGGGAGAGAGATGCGTGGGTGGGCGGGGGCGGGGAGAGAGGGGGAGGGGGAGGAGTTATGAGATGGAGGGCGAGAGAGCGAGTGAAATTTGGAGTAGGAGTGAGATCGAGGTGTGACCGACGGGATGAGACAGAGGGGGGGGGAGACGGAGGAGAAAGATAAAAGGGGGAGATCGGGGGTGAGAGAGAGGGAGGGAGACGGAGGAGAAAGATAAAAGGGGGGAGATCGGGGATGAGACAGAGGGGGGGGAGACGGAGGAGAAAGATAAAAGGGGGGAGATCGGGGGTGAGAGAGAGGGAGGGAGACGGAGGAGAAAGATAAAAAGGGGTGAGATCGGGGGGGAGAGAGAGGGGGGGAGACGGAGGAGAAAGATAAAAAGGGGGGAGATCGGGGGTGAGAGAGAGGGGGGGAGAAAGAGATGGGATGAGAGGGGGTGGGGTTGGGAGAGAGGGAGTGAGAGGGAAGAAGGGTGTGTGAGACAAAACAGAGAGAAAAACAAAGTTAGGCCAATGAACAGCAGGAATCCAAACCAGCAGGATTTCAATTGCACCTCGCAATCATGACATCACACCGTCAACACAGCCCCACGCCGGCAGCCATGGCGACGGAGCTCCTCGCCTGTGACAGGCCGCTTAGTATATCCTCCTCCCCGAGAACACATTCTTCTCCGCTGAAGTCACCGAGATGACAGGCTAGGGCCGGGCCGTCCCTCCTCATAGAAACCTTTATTGACACGCGGCCATTGTGTTGACGCTGCATTCTGCTCTAATCTCCTCCTACTACTGTACCCTGGGTGCTGCGACCTAGCCCTTGTCCAATACGAGCTGGGCGTGTGGTCTGATGGAAGGGTACACACCTTGTTAGGGATCGACACTGGGCTTTAAGGCCCCGTCAACACGGGCAAAAAACCATCTTGTAGGAATATCTCCGTTAAGACGGACTCATTGCGAGAACACATCTAGCTGTAGGAGCGCTGTAGTACATGTTCAAGGCCACTGTGTGGCGCTGGTTCTCCACCAATAAAAGAAGAAGAAGAGGCGGAGAAAGCAGTTTTTAAACCTTTTGGATTGAGCAGAAAATACTTGGTTGGCTGTATTTAAAGCTACAAAAAGAATACAAATCAACTAAAAATAAATGACGGGTCGTTACACTCCTGGTGGGGGGGCGATGACGTCATCGTTTGCGTATCTGGCGTTTTCACGCATCCGAAAAAGGAAAAAGCATAGGCACGTCGATTTGATCTTATCCTCGAACAGGACAACAACGCATACCTGGTTTACAAAAAGTGTGTTTTCGGCCAACGGTAACGCCGGATCCGTGAGGACCGTCGGCTCAAACGCACAACACGTATTCGTTTTCACAAAAAAATCTTTTCCGCGTTAGACGGGGTCTACTCTAAAACCTCTTCTACGGTCACATGACCTCTGAGAGCCTCGACACTAATCCGCCGCGAAATCTATGGGGGCCGCCATCTTTGCCTGTCGCCATCGCTGCGTTGCTGAAATGTTACTTGCCGCTGCCCTCTAATGTTTTTTTCAGTGAAAAGCATACTGCTCGCGGACTTTTCGTAGTGACAGGTATAAACAACAACATGGAAAATTGGATAGATGATGTCAGGCACTGGCCAAAACTTACAGATGAAGGTAATTTATTGACAACGTAATGTATTAAGATGTGTATTAATTGATGACAACAATAAAACCTAGCTGCCATTACTAGCTGTGTTTGCTAATATGTTCACAAGCTTCACAAGTTGCAAATAGCTAACCACGACCAGTTGTAGCAGTTGTAGCAATAAAATACATGTCCTGAATACCACCAGGTATTCAGGATTCTTTTATTAATCGTCTGGCATACGATGAGCTTCAGAACGCAAACTTCAGGGCACTGATTGAAGGTCAGAATTATATGAGCTCCGGATGGATTGGCCAGATACTACACGCCATCGCAGATCAGCTCATCAGGTTAAAATGTGTCTGGAGGTTTTCACAGGCAGTGAACTCGTACCATAATGTGTCAGTAACCATAAGAGAAGATGGCAAAATTCTTGTATGTGTGTGAGACTGCGTGGCAGGCCGACGGAAGTGTTGTAGCCATACAGCAGGACTACTGTACAAAATTAAAGATGCAACAGCAAGAAGGGTTCACAGGCCTGGCCTGCACAGACACAGCATGTTCTTCCCAGCATAACTGAACAGCTAATGTACTAAAAAAAACTAAAGAAAATGGAGAACATTTCGCATCAGCAACAATCGCCTACGGCGACCAACACACTACCTCCGTAGCAAAACACGGCAAGTCTGGTGATTCCAGCAACTCAGCAATGTCGGCGCTGCTTTACTTCCTGGTTCGCTGGATTAGTGTTTATTGGCTAGGCATCCATGAACTAAGACGCAATCATTTGCAGTGCATCATGGGAGTAACCAGCAGACAAGCCTGCCCAGTAAAGAGGTTGTTTTTTGACTCATCTAATTAGGACAACAACACATATAATAATAATAATAGGGGTGCAAGGTGAGATATTTACAAGGTGAGACTGTACAGTCAGACCCGACTGGAGAGAAAGAGATGTTAGATGTGCAGCAAAGAACACACACACACACACACACACACACACACACACACACACACACACACACACACACACACACACACACACACACACACACACACACACACACACACACACACACACACACACACACACACGACAAGGTAAATATAGTAGTTCTGTGTAACCGAGCCCTCCAGGGCTTAGTATTAGATTACACCCACACACACACACACACACTCAGCAAAATGTTGACAACAAAAACAGCCATTCATTAGCCCCAAAGGGAGGACAGGACACCATAACACAACCATTCATTAGCCCCAGAAGAAAGGCAAGACCCCATAACAACAGCAATTAGGCCCGTAGGGAAATGAGGAGACACATAATTGTTTCCCCGTTAAACGGTTCAATCTGGGGCCAATTTCCTGTCCAATTAACCAACGCTCGTTAAGAGTTGACACAAACGTGATTAGGGCGCAGCAGCGGGGGGGAGCACATGTCGCACCCTGACATGTGACATTCACATCAGGAGTGAGACGGCCAGCGTGCACGAGAGAAAAGAGCGGGAGATCAGAGAGCGTGCGTGAGAGCGTGCATGAGAGCAGAGAGTGCATGAGAGCAGAGTGATCGTGAGAACAGAGTGTGCATGAGAGCAGAGAGCGTGCGTGAGAGCGTGCATGAGAGCAGAGAGTGCATGAGAGCAGAGTGATCGTGAGAACAGAGTGTGCATGAGAGCAGAGAGCGTGCACGAGAGCGTGTGTGAGAGAGTGTACGTGAGAGCAGGGAGTGTGTATGAGAGCAGAGTGTACGCGAGAGCATAGAGTGTGCATGAGTTTGCATGAGAGTGAGCATGAGAACGTGCGTGAGCGCAGATTGAGTGCATGAGAGCAGAGAGCGTGCATGACGGAGCGTGCACGAGAGCGCGTGTCAGAGAGTGTGCATGAGAGCAGAGAGTGTGCGTGAGAGCAGAGAGTATGCGTAAGAGTGTGCGTGAGAGCAGGGTGTGCCTGACAGAGTGCACGAGAGTGTGCATGAGAGCGTGGCAGCATGTGTGGCATAGTGCATTCTTTCCTAACCACATTGACAACCTGGCTTGTTGAAAACAATATAGATATGTAGAGAGGAGAAAATAATAATACTGCAGTGTTGCTCGGTAAATACGGTGTGATGGCTTCTAATACAGTCGCATGACCCAGTTGACTTCCTGTAAATAGTAGTGCTTTGTGATGACATCCGCGGCTAACCACTAGGCCGCGTGTATTTGTCTACTCTTTAACAGTTTGGCAACGGGTGGTCTGCATACTGCATTCTGGGTAATAAGTCAAGCCGTCCGCCGAGATAAGTCAGAGATTGAGACACGCATGAAGCAGCAGGCGTGCGTGCGTGCGTGACCTGGCGTCACTGCACCGCATCCTGCCATGGCCCGGTGTTTGTCCGACCAAAGTCCTCCACCTCCGCCGGTAAATAGCTACTCAGTGTCTGCTCCCACCGTTTCAATCAGCTCAGCCAAACTCTGAAACGCCAGGAAAAAAAAAAAAAGATAAACCTGCAGGGCGAGTCAGCTGACGTGGTCTGAGGTGTCAGCTGATCTGGGGCCAGACAGGACAGCTGCAGGCTCAGGTTCCCTCCGGGCCATAGTCAAACAAAAACAGGCTCGCATTTATAAGATTGTTATTATATTTATTACCAGTTGATAGGCGTTCGTGACGAGGCATTCAAAGTGCACTGTTGACGTTAGGAGCAGACTTTGTTCTGGAAGGTTCCACGGGGTAGATGGTTTACAAAGAAGACACCAGAACCGTCGGGGAGCATGGTTGGGGTGTGTGTGTGTGTGTGTGTGTGTGTGTGTGTGTGTGTGTGTGTGTGTGTGTGTGTGTGTGTGTGTGTGTGTGTGTGTGTGTGTGTGTGTGTGTGTGTGTGTGTGTGTGTGTGTGTGTGTGTGTGTGTGTTACCTTTCATATCATGTTTTTATGCCATCAGAGGGCTTAGGGGGGGTGGTCTCGGAGTACAGTTTGGCATTGCACAACACAGACTCACAAGCACAGTCAGAGAGAGTGACAGGGCTGGCCTTCACCCACCCAGGGAGTGAGAGTGAGAGATAATCACATGAGCACAAACACAATGTATTCCATCTGCTCTGAAGCTCTCACGCTGTGTGTCACAGTCCCTACACTACTCCTTCAACTACTCTCATGGTAAGGAGCAACACAGACACAGACACAGACACAGACACACACACACACACACACACACACACACACACACACACACACACACACACACACACACACACACACACTTATCCGAAGCAACTCTCAATGGATTCCTATTTATGTCCTTCAGGGTCAACGTCCACTGGTAGTCTGCGGACATTGGGGGATCGGACCCCACACGTACGTGCGTACAAACGAGGCGTGTGGCTGCACTCACTCTTCATCTGGTTAGCCTGGAGGGTGTGGCTGACGTCCAGCGTGGCGAGGCCCAGCAGGACGTCTGCTTTCAGGGTCTGGTGGCTCCAGACGCGGAACACCAGCTTACTGAACGGGGTCACGATGCTGCAGACCCCCGAAGGAGGAGGAGGAGGAGAGGGAGACAAAGACACAGAGGTTTATGTGACCAAGCATCGAGGAGGAGGAGGAGGCGGAGGAGAGGGAGACAAAGACACAGGAGGTTCATATGACAAAGCATCGAGGACAAGGAGGAGGAGGAGGAGGAGGAGGATACAAAGCCACAGAGGTTCATATGACCAAATATCGATGAGGAGGAGGAGGAGGAGGAGGAGGAGAGGGAGACAAAGGCACAGAGGTTCATATGACCAAGCATCGATGGAGAGGAAGAGACAACACACACTGATGTTCATGTGACAAATCATCATAGAGAGGAGGAGGAGGAGGAGCAACACATGATTCTTTGAATCACTCTGAGCGTAATTGTCTTTAATTCTTCTTCATAAATGTAACTCAGATCATTCTGAACACAGTCCTTGTTGTGTTATTTGCCTGAAGCACTTTTTATTGCAAAAAAAAGCACTTTATGATTACATTTCGATTTGTCATCCAAAGTTTCTTAAAATACCATGAGTGGATACATTATTTGAATGGGTCCCCAATGGGCATCTAACCGTAATCCCCTGGCAGTTCTGGTACCATGCCCTCCCAATATAACTACTCAAAAGAAGAAAAATAAAACATAAATAACGATAGGGCTGGCTTTCCGTGCAACCAAGGTTTTGAATTTAAGCTATTGTTTGATATTTTATCATGAGATGCTGTGTAATAAATGAAATCACTTTGCCGTTTGCGCAAACAACATTTGGCTAGCATTCAAACGGTGTTGACTCAAGACGTTAGCCAAGCTTGGCTTGACAGTCCCCGAGGAACTGAACGTCGCCCGGTTTGGGTGACAACCCACCACACACCCAACAACATTCAGATCCATAGGGAGGATGGTCGAGTGGTCAGGATGTGGAATGCCAGCTGAAAAGGTACCGGGTTCGATAGCCAAACGTCCTAAATTCAACCTGACAGCATCCTTAAAGGCTTGATCAGATATATCTGTGAACTGGCCACAGATAGGCCACAGACTGGCCACGTTCCGTATGTGACGGGCGTCCAGAGCCCAGCACCTGGCAACCCGGGAACAGGTGCTGGTCCAGGTCATGGTGGAACAGTGAGGGGCGCGTTCCACCATGACCCGGACACTACATTTACATTCAGGGCATTCAGCAGACGCTTTTATCCAAAGCCACTTACAATAAGTACATTTGTCAGAAGAAAGAGAAACACCGAAATATCGCGGTCGGTACGGTAAGGATGTTCATAGATCCAAGTGCCAAGCACTAACCATCACTAGGTTAACCCATTCCCCGTACACAACAAAGATAGCTAGGAGGAGAAGATGCTACACAATCCTGAGGACTATTTTCAAGTGCAAGGACGTACAAAATACAATCAGTGCCTCCATTAAGTAACAGGACGATAGACTGGGTAGACCCGGCCGTTCTGCCTGCGATTTGAGTTCGCCCTTCAGAAGGGTCTGGAGAAGAGCAACACATTTCTTTCTAGTTTCGATACGTTTTTGCGGGGGGCCAATCACCAAGCTGGCCTTTTTCTCCCCCTGGCACGCTATGTGGTATAACACAATGACGACAGGGAAACGACGGAAAGCAGCCAATTGCGTACAGAGTCATTTGAACTAGGCCCATCGATCTTGTGCTGAAGAGATTGACAGTAGCTTCCCCAAAACCAACATGCAATCTACGATTGAGCTTGTCTTGAGTCTTGAGTCTTGACACTACAGAACACACTGCCCCCAGGGGGCCCGTCTGTTCTGTAGCAGTCCGAGTCTTGGTACAACATGCCCCCCACTATGAGGGCCAGAAGGCCAGGGTGAGGCCAGGCGAACACATTTGTGGGGTTCAGTTTCCAACCGCTAGCCCCTGGTAAACACGTGTTAATATCTCCTGGATCAACCCTATTGGACCCCCCCTGAAACCCTAGCAGTATCCAGGAGGTACTGCCCAGCCCGGACAGGCTAGCATTACATTTAATGGTGTGTGGACAGTACACCTGGTGTGTGGATATGATGAGACCAAGATATATTCTCTGAGAGACGGCCGGCCTCTTGGTCTCTACAACTCTCCCTACCTCCCTCCCTCCCTCCCTCCCTCCCTCCCTCCCATCTCTTCCCGCCTCTCTCTCTTCTTTTTATTTGTCTTTAATTTCTCTCTCTCTCTCTCCCTCCCCCTCTCCCTCTCTCTCCCTCTCTCTCTCCCTCTCTCCCTCTCTCTCTCTCTCTCCCTCTCTCTCTCTCTCCCCCTCTCCCCCTCTCCCTCTCCCTCTCCACAGGCTGCAACAGAGGGAACAATATGATTTACAAAAGCCAGAGGGTTGAGTCACTACTAAGAATGATTGGCAAGCCACGACTTCCTGCTAAAGAAGAAGCAGCACATTGCTCCATGGGTGCCAAAAACAGAACTATAATCGAGAGGTGGGGCAGAGAGCTCCTCTCCAAAGAACAGAAGGAACTACGTCGAGAGCATTAGGCCAGAGGTCCACCGGATATCAACAAAAGGTGGCTCGCCCTAACTCTTCCTCTGAGATAATTCTCCATAACGCTCCTCAAAAGGGCACATCAAGTCCCACCCCACACATTCTGTCCTCCAGCTCCTCTCCCCTCCCCAACCCGATCCAGCTCATAAATACTTTCCTTTTAAAGTCAGATTTACACTAGATTATCCCCCCTCCTCCCCCCCCACCATCCATCTCCAGGACGACAGGGGTTCTGGAGCGAGCTACCCTGGCCTCGGACACCGCACCCCCGCACCCCTCTCAACAGGCCTGACCTGATGGGCTGGAAGGCCACACCGCAGGGGGTCAGTGGAGACAACATATGGAGGTTCATATGACCCAAAATCAATGAGGAGGAGGAGGGGAGGGGAGGGGAGGAGAGGGGAGCGGAGACCACACATGGATGTTCATATGATCAAGCGTCAGAGGAGAGAAGGAGGGGAGGGGAGAGGAGACAACACACGGACATCCATGGAGAGGAGAGGACAGCAGTGTGTCGGTGCCGCGGTAGAGGTGGTTGAGGGTGAGCCGTCACAGGTGACGCACCTGCGGTGCCATCCCCACCCTGGGTATGTAAATCACACGGCAGGACTCAGATAATGGCTGTGCCGTGGCTGAACACAGGCTTTGTCCACCGTGGGACAGGAACACTGAGATAGGGTGAAGCCATCTGAGACCAGCGCCACAATGTGCCATTGATATTTGGACACGAAGCACTTTTTCCCCCCGGAGTGCTCAATCTGGTTTTCAGGATAGTCTTGCACACAGTTACTGGAGAACTACTTCCCCATATTCAACATTCCCAGTCGGGGTCAAAGCGTGCTTCAACAAACATTCAAATAATGTGAAACAAAGTTTCCATAAAAACGTAACTCCCCATGAGACCAGCCTGACGTTACTACTGTGACAATAGGAGAACACACACACACACACACACACACACACACACACACACACACACACACACACACACACACACACACACACACACACACACACACACACACACACACACACACACACACACACACACACAGCCCTGTCCCTGGTCACTCTGGGTACCCTCCTGTGATTGGCTGACCTCCCATGGGGACCCCCCTGTGATTGGCTCATGCGTGCGTGACTCACACAGTGAGGGGCTGCTTCCACTTGGGGCTGTGAGTGTTGTTGCACGTGGCCGTCTTCTTGGACTGGCCGTCCACCGTTACCTCCACGTAGGGACTGGGACCGAACCAGTTCTTCCTGTTCTCTTTCAGCTTCGCAGACAGCACTGGAACACAGAGCGAGAGGTAGAGATAGGGAGAGGGAGAGAGCGAGAGAGAGCAGGGAGTCAGATAGAGGGGGAGGGAGACGGATGGAGGCAATATATGAGCGTTTGAATGAAATGTATTAAAGACAAATAAAAATAAAAAAGAGAAAAAAACAATAAACGGTTTGCAAAAGGTGAATGTAGTTCGGCTGGCTGGCTAGCACACACACACAAAAACACCAACACCCACACAGACACAGTGAAAACCATTCATCATTCTGTACATAGAAACACCAGCGAGACCTTTCCTAGCCGAGCTATCGAATAGGTATAAGCTAAGCTATCGGCTAGTCTATGAGCTAAATCTTACCAAGGATCTGTAGCTGTGCCTTCATAGGGTAGCCATTGGTATGACCCGGCATGGCGACCCCACTCGCCATGACATAGGGCTGGGAAGAGGGCCTGTAGCACAGAACAATTCGTTAGCATTAGCATTAGCGTTAGCAACACATTGGTTCTATGCTTCAGAATAAAGCTGCAGGAAAGCAGATTGCACTGGTTTACCGCCCAATCTTAAATGCTGACGTTCCTTTTGTGTGTGTTTGATGCTCCCAAGCTGGGTGGATAGAGTGTAGTTGACGGTAGAGAGCCAGTCACGCCGTCTGCCTTATCTCAAGCACACTACAGCTATACGACCCAACAGAAATACAAGCTTTTATATCAACAACACGGACGTCAGGCGACCGTGAGACACGACCAGCTTATCGGTGTCGAGCAAACGCCATGATGACTGAGGTACGTCTGTACGGGCTGAGTCACTCCCCAGGCATCTGGAATATTCCGTCCGCTTTGATTGTTTACAGGAATCTAAATGCCGGCAGATTGGAAGATCAGAACAACACAAGCTGACGCAGCAGGGTGATGTCAACTGTCAAGCTAGGTCTCCACACCACAGCTTGACAGCTAAGGGTAACCGTCAAGCTAACACTGGTCTCACACACATCGTACTGAAGCTTTACACTTAAAGTCTGACGAGAGGAGTGACCGGGACCTTTCAGTTCATTTTGCTTCAATATTGCTTCAGTTGTTTGCTGGGGGGGGGGGGCGGGGACCGGTTGCCGTGGGTTACATGGAAGCGATAACCACTGGAAGCCACCCGACTGGTTTTAACCACCACAGACGGGACGGGGCTGACCGCTCATCTCTGCCCTCAGGAGAGGACTGATGACTGCAGGGACAGGATCCTGCTCCCATCGTGGTGGTATCGCTCCTTGGCCCACCGCGAACAGAAACTCCCTCAGCACTGCCGGTGAACATCATCAGTGGTCCGGTGGCCGGTGTCGTCGGATGACAAGCTAAAACGTCACGTCTCATGACACCGACGTCTTTATATGAAGCGTCTGCGAGTGTTTAGAATCCATCCCCCGTCGGAAAACTTTCGTTAAAATCGTCATCGGAAAGTGCCTAATGCCACTCACCGATGAGTTTCCCTTTGCCACTCACCGATGAGTTTCGCTTTGGAGGAAGAATTCTGTCACCAAACAGGAAACCCTCTCTCTCTCTGCCCCTCTCGCTCTGTTTTCCAGCTCAGGCGCTGTACAGGTTCCCATCAGAAGAAGATAAAGCCTATAGTCTTACTTCTGGATCTGAGACTAATCTAGTGCCAATATGAGCAGGAGGAGCAAAGGGGTGCAGCCGGGGGTGTGGGCTCCACTTGGACACGAGCAGTTTACAGTAACCAGGCCAGAACCATAGTAGTGGTGGTGGAGGTGGTGGTGGTGGTGGTAGGCCGCTGTCAATCAAGCTGGTTGCCATGGGATTCTTCAGCCAACGGCTGCCAAGGAGTCCTCGAGCCAGACGCCTGACAGCAAATTATACAGCTTACATCGCCGCATACGTCGCCATTGTCTAAGCATCTGCATATGGGTAATTTATTGGCCCTCAGGAGTGAAGTGCTTCAAGTCTCCATAGCAACTAGAACGGGTCTCCTCTAGTTAAATGCAAATCATTCTCATTCAAAAAAAATATTAATGTTAACGGGAAGAAAAAGGGTGAGGGGGGGGTGGAGGGTGTTCCAACAGCAGAAAACTATTCTTGAGAAGAGGCATTGAGCTCAAGCCCAGTAACCGGAGAGTACGCAGATAAACATGCCTATCATTGTCTCGATGCCATAGAGTGCCATGAGGTGTAATCGGCCAGTGCCAACACACAATCACTGGCAGTAAAATGACACGGCATTCTGAAGGTCAAAGGTCGGCACCGCTGATGGAGAAGGTCCTTTTGTATCAGCTGAACAGCGCATTTAAACGTGATATGGGCTGATGCTATTGTACATACCATGCTACGTGCATGGTTTGTTTAGGCGTCGTTATTTATACCTTTAGCAGTGTCTTCTACATCACAAAACAACAGGTTTTGTGATCCTTAATTAACAACGAGGGATTTTCTTTTTCAGACTAAAATTCCCTGAGTCTAAATAACCAGACGTTTCAATAAATAAATTGAAAAATCATTAATTTTCGGCTGTCGCGGGCCTCCATAGCCCCTTCCGATCACTTCAACCAGCCCAAAAAAACGATTGTATTTCCGTCTACCAAGCCAGATTTTGCGCATTACCGTGGTTTACCACAAAGCTAGGCAGATCTATCGCTAAAGCTAGCAAGATAGTCGCGCGTTTTGGAGGAGTGGCCGGCTAAAGCTAGCAAGATAGTCGCGCGTTTTGGAGGAGTGGCCGGCTAAAGCTAGCAAGATAGTCGCGCGTTTTGGAGGAGTGGCCGGCTAAAGCTAGCAAACTAGTCGAGCGTTTTAGGGGAGTGGCCGGCTAAAGCTAGCAAGCTAGTCGAGCGTTTTAGGAGAGTGGCCGGCTAAAGCTAGCAAGCTCGTCACACGTTTTGGGGGAGTGGCTTTGGAGGTGGGCCTGAAGGGAGGGCTGGGTTGTTTTTCAGTTGGCTACTAACAAAAATCTAGCTGTTTTCTCCAAATCGCCTACCCCAGCTTTAACTCTGAGCCAGCCAAGGAAGACCCCGACATAAACAAACGCTGCGGCGTCACACCGGAGCGTTCCCTGGCTGGGTCTGGTGGCGCTCTCCCCTGATGTAGAGGGTGAATAATACATGGCTCCTCTCCCTCCACAGCGTCTGACATATGCGTGGCAGAGGAGAAGAGTCCAGCGTTGTGGGTAAACTTTCCCTGGTCCCGGTCAATAATTCATTGTGACTCGGTTGACTTATCTGCCTGACAAGCGGGCATAATGAGGCTGAGGGATTGCTTAGATTTAAGATACGCTGGTATAGACAAGACGATTCATTACAAGCATTTTATTTAGTCTAAAATCATTTCGATTTGGTTTCAATAACTTATATTATCAACAGTTTGAGTGCCCACTTCCAACCTCCGATTTTGTAGGCAACACATTCCGATTTTCCGTCTCCATTAGATGCATTGCCACTCGCCTGATTAGACCCCAACAGATACGCACTTTTAATGCAAATATAAATTAGTCATTGAACGTTGACAATCGAGAAGCATTGAGAAAAAGATCCCCTCTACATATTCGTATACATCTTATATTACATCTCTGCTCAGGTCAAAACATGTCGGACCAGCTCTGTAACTTCTCTCTCGGCCCAGTATTGTTGCGTCAATAGAGGGACGGTATGAGATCAACCTGAAACCAGAGACCGAATTGTGTTTATCCACCAGACGGAATACACTGTTAGAACAACAGTTTGATCACTATCTCCATGACACACACACTTCATGTGTTGTCACATGTTGCGTACCATGCGACTACTAGTGACAGTGACTATGTGTATCGACCAGACGTTAGAAGAACACATCGATCACTATTCCTCAGCCACTTCATGTGCTGTCACATGTTGCGTTCTGCTGAATGGAGTCGAACTGGCCTTTCACAATAACAACACACTGGGGGGCTGACATCTGACATCCAGCTCCAACCAGCCGCCATGCAAACGCTCATCTCACCCTCGTTGATCACCACATCCACCACCGTATCACTTATTCAAACAGCTGTGTACTGTGACAGCCAAATCCACAGACATGCACACTCACTCTCTCACACACACACACACACACACACATATACACACACACACACACACACACACACACACACACTCAAACCAGGATTACATAAACAACACCCTTATGTCTCCAGGAGTGATGGGAGCCCATGAGCAACTCACGCCCGAACCAAGGTGTTCGGCACCAAACACGACACCCGTCTAGTGGGGATAGGAATCACCGTTTTGGAGCTAGAGGTTGAGCTGTACGTGTTGAATCTGATCCACTGCTAGCCTAGCTACCGGGGCTAGCCGAGGAGTCATCATCACGGCTGCTTTTAAAAGCCCGGCGGGATCGATACGAGGCGATACAGCTGCCGATCAATAACCAATCCCGTACCCAACGCTTACCCGTGTCCGGTGGGCGAGTTTGAACCCGATACGTGGCGTTGTAGTCAACTTTCACCCCTAATTTCCTGGTTGTTTTGGGGTCTTTCTGGGCTTCACGAAGAAACTTCCACCATCTTCGTAATCGTGTCACGTGACCGAAACAAGGTGGGGCGCGTGCTCGATCCTAGCGGAGCGCTGATTGGCCGCGGCGCGGCGTGCTCTCGGCCCCGCGGCGCTGTGATTGGACGGAGAGGGCGTGCTTCGGCCATAGGTCGGACCAGTTGTCACGCCGGATCCCGTCCGTTCGCGGCCCCCGCTGTGATGAGCGGTTGTGTTTACAACTGATCCGATCATGACTATTTATAGAAGATATAATTATTAAGCACGGCCGACGGAAATAGTTTTACCGGTCAAATGTATACAGACAACATTTGACAGCAGATGGCAATGTTGCATCTTCTTCCCATTTAATAATAATAATAATAATAATAATATTTAATTTAGAGGCGCCTTTCAAGACACCCAAGGTCACCTTACAGAGCATATAAAATTTAGGTTGGATTATTTTATTTTGTGATAAGTTAATTGATTGTAAATCACAAATGGTTCGTTGTTGGGATGTTCTGACCTTCATGTTTATATGTAAGGGCGTTAAGTAGGCTGTAATAGTCTATAGTTATCGAAGAATCATGTTTGTGTTGTGTTTATAAGGGTCCAGAGAAAACGCTACATTTCAGAAATACCTCAATGGGGTTATTTCTTTATTAATTATTATCCTAACCATGAGTAAAACAGCATGTCAGTGACTACATAAGCCATGAAAGCATTGCGATTTTTTTTCTTAATAACAATTTTTTAACGATTGGTTTTAACGACCAATGGCTTCACATTAGGGCGTAAATAGGATAATATACCACGTGTTAGTGCAGATCATTCAACCAATACTTTGACCAAAGGCCAGAGCACTTGTGTGTGTGTGTGTGTGTGTGTGTGTGTGTGTGTGTGTGTGTGTGTGTGTGTGTGTGTGTGTGTGTGTGTGTGTGTGTGTGTGTGTGTGTGTGTGTGTGTGTGTGTGTGTGTGTGTGTGTGTGTGTGTGTGTGTGTGTGTGCGTGTGTGTGCGTCTCTGCGTGCGTGTCTCCGTGTGTGTGTGTGTGTGTGTGTGTGTGTGTGTGTGTGTGTGTGTGTGTGTGTGTGTGTGTGTGTGTCCGTGTGTGTGTTTGTGTGTGTGTGTGTGTGTGTGTGTGTGTGTGTGTGTGTGTGTGTGTGTGTGTGTGTGTGTGTACGTGCGTGCGTGTGTGCGTGTCTCCGTGTGTGTGCGTGTGTATGTGCGTGAGTGCGTGCGTGTGTGTTTGTGTGTGTGTGTGTGTGTGTGTGTGTGTGTGTGTGTGTGTGTGTGTGTGTGTGTGTGTGTGTGTGTGTGTGTGTGTGTGTGTGTGTGTGTGTGTGTGTGTGTGATGTATACGGGGAGGAAAGTTAAGGGCGGCGGTGTAGTAAAGTAGGACCGCCTCCCGTCATCTCTCCATTACTGTGGTGTGGAGACTGGACGCGGAGGCTGAGCGCTGGACCCCCGGTAATGCCCAGGTCTCCCAGGGACAATGCGAGAAGTGGAACATTCGGAGTAACACTAGTTTGACTCAATCAGACCCATCAAAGACCACGGTAAGTAACGGTCCTAGTTTACGCGATACCCATATTCGTGTTCGGTTTGTGTCTGCACGCTGAGGCTCCGTCGCTGTCAGTTTGTGATGGTGAATGTCTTGTAACTGGTGGAACAAATGATATGGTAGTCATTGATTTTAAAAGGATAACTGAAGGT
Source organism: Gadus chalcogrammus (assembly GCF_026213295.1). NCBI lineage: Eukaryota > Metazoa > Chordata > Actinopteri > Gadiformes > Gadidae > Gadus > Gadus chalcogrammus. The sequence goes on from NC_079412.1 coordinate 20,212,420, forward strand.
GGTTAATGTTGCTCGTTCTGGCTGCATGTCAGAACGACCTGTCGACGATCGATTGTTGTAATCAGGAGTTGAGGGGAATTGCTTGATAATCTGAGATATTTGGTTCCCTGACCAAAGTACCAAAGTATTCAAGGAAAAGTAGTCTACTTTGTGCATTTCAATTTTTAATTGATATTTTAGTTACAATTAACAAATATTAAAAAAGGGTTAGGTAATGACTAGTTTGCTATTTATTATGGCAACTTATTATAAAGTGTGTTACCATTATTATTATTAATAATAATAATAATAATAATAATATTAATAATATGTTATTATTATTGTTATAATTGTTATAATATTGTTATGAGTATCATTAATTATGCTACTATTGTTATCAATATTAAGGTTAAAACATCTCATTTTATTGAGTACACCTTGCATGTATGTATAACTATAGGTTAAATAATAACACTATTAATATAAATCAATTCAAAATTACCAAGACAGCAGAACACCATAACAGGGTGAGCATTCTGTGCAGCATCTCTTTCTGTTAAGTAATGCTCTGTCTGTTTCTGTCCTCTGCAAAATCTATGCATGTATCCGTCATATAACAGGGTTTCAGTGAAAGCAATTACAACATGAACCCTCAGACACACTGCATTCAGAGATCTCTCTCTCTTTCTCTCACTCATCACTCTCTTTCTCTCGCTCATCACTCTCTCTCTCTCTCTCTCTCTCTCTCTCTCTCTCTCTCTCTCTCTCTCTCTCTCTCTCTCTCTCTCTCTCTCTCTCTCTCTTCCTCCTCCTCCTCCTCCCTATCT
>NC_079412.1:20218529-20223529 GCF_026213295.1 Gadus chalcogrammus
GTCTGTCTGCCTGTCTGTCTGTCTGTATGTCTGTCTGTCTGCTGTCTGTCTGTCTGTGTCTGTCTGTCTGTCTGTCTGTCTGTCGTCTGTCTGTCCGTCCGTCGTCTGTCCGTCCGTCCGTCCGTCTGTCTGTCTGTCTGTGTCTGTCTGTCCGTCTGTCTATCTGTCTGTCTATCTGTCTGTCTATCTGTCTGTCTGTCTGTCTGTCTGTCTGTCTGTCTGTCTGTCTGTCGTGTCTGTCCGTCTCCTGCTCTCCTCTTTCTCTCTCTACTCTGTCTCTCTGTCCGTCTCGCTCTCAAATCTGTGTGTCAATCTCCCCTCATCTCCTTATTTGACTGTCTGTTTGTGGGTGGAGGGCTGGACTGGTGGAGGAAGAGTGAGTGATGACGGTGCCCGTGACAGGTGGTGCTAAATGAAAGAGATGATTGAGTGTAATAATAAAACAATAAACCAGATCCTAAATTTAATTAGGCCGTTGCAAGTCAAATTAGACGCACGCAAACGAACACACTCAAATACGCACACACAGACACACAAAAACACCCACTATTATTTATTGCCCTATCCACACATCTCTCCATCCATTATTCTCTCTCTCTCTGTCTCTGTCTCTGTCTCTCTCTCTCTCTCTCTCTCTCTCTCTCTCTCTCTCTCTCTCTCTCTCTCTCTCTCTCTCTCTCTCTCTTTAAATCATTGACTGATGTGTTGGGCGTACTTCCCATCAGAAGCTGGCCAGAGCTGACTGGTTTGAGTTGGAGTGGAGTGGAATGGAATGGAAGGTAAAGACTAAAACACGTGGACACTTGTTTCATGAAGATACTTCTCTCCCGCTTTCTTCGGTGCTCCACTCGCCATCCCTCTCCATCCGTCTTCTGCGGGCATCACATGTATGCATATCAGCGTTCGGTTGTTCGTTGGTCATTTTGATATGGAAATGTGAAATTGAAATCGTCGCAAAATGTCATTGGCTAAAAAGTGGGGCGAAAAAAGGGATTCTGGGTAGCATACTGGTATCCCAGGCCCTCCCTTTTACTAGCCCCTGAGGGAGGGGGGGGGGGGGGGGTGAGGAGCTGAGGGTGGTGTTGAGGGGAGGGCGGGGATGGTGTTGAGGGTGAGGAGCTGAGGGTGGTGTTGAGGGGAGGGCGGGGGGGTGGTGTTAAGTGGAGGGCGGGGGGGTGGTGTTAAGTGGATGGGGGCCGAGGGTGGTGTTGAGGGGAGTGGGGAGAGGGTGGTGATGAGGTTCTAGGGGGGGGGGGTGAGGGTGGTGTCGAGGGGATGGGGGGGTCAGGGTGGTGTCAGGGGGAACGGGGGGTAGTTTGCATCGCTCCAAGCGGCGCAGAACTATTTTTGGACACGACGATGGGAAAATAGTTTGGTCCCGTACTCCCTCCTGGCCGACGGGGCCTCTGTCGACCCTCGGGGGCCTCTGTCGACCGCCGGGGGCCTCTTCAGACCCGGGGCCGCTGTCGACCGCCGGGGGCCTCTTTAGACCCGGGGCCTCTGTCGACCGCCGGGGGCCTCTTTAGACCCGGGGGCCACGAACAGCAGAGGCTGTCGGAACTCTGGGGAAGTGGGCGGAGTCTGAACCACTGGAAACCTCTGGATTAGCCTGCTAGCCTGCATGAGAACGTACCATAGCAACCTAGCAACGCTGTTTAGCAGGAATAGCTTGTGCCTGAACCAATCCAGAACAACAGATTTAACTTTTGACAGTTGCATTGACAAAACAAATCAAAACCAGACCAACCGAATCAAAACCAGAATAAATCAAACCGGACTGAACCAAACTACACTAAACCAGACTAAATGAGATTGAACCAGATCTAACCAGATAAAACTAGACCAAATCAGAAAACCAAACTATACCAAACAAACAAAGACCGGACCAAACCAGACCAGTCCAGTCCTAACCAGAACCAACCAGACCAGATCAAACCAGATCAAACCAAACCAGACCAAACCAGAACAAACCAAACCAGACCAAACCAGATAAAACTAGACCAAATCAGACCAGACCAGATCAAACCCAACCAGATCAAACCAAACCAGACCCAACCAGATCAAACCAAACCAGACCAAACCAGAACAAACCAAACCAGACCAAACCAGATAAAACTGGACCAAATCAGACCAGACCAGATGAAACCAAACCAGACCAAACCAGATAAAACTAGACCAATTCAGACCAGAGCAGACCCAACCAGACCAAACAAGACCAGGTCAAATCAGATCAAACCAAACCAGATCCTGCTACTCCATGTAAGGCCTGGAGAGAGCAGATCAGACTTTGTGTTTTTAGTTGTGTGATGTCAGGGCCTACCATTAATTCTTATCATGACCGATGATTATAATTATATCATTAAATGATCATTATCGTTTATTAAATTGTCACTTTTAGTGGTCAGTCTCTGATGATTACGTGATTTGTGGTGCAATCCTTTTTCCATGAGTTGATGAAAATGTAATAATAACGAGGATTTTATTCCAAGCAAGCGGTTTCAGTTCTGCATAGCTCTGCTACATTCATATAGAAATGTCTCAGTCTCATACGAGGATAACAATGGCTTATTTTTAAACTGCTGGGCAGGGTGTGTGCGAGTGGATGAGTGTGTTTGCGTGTACCTGTGTGTGTGTGTGTGCGTGTGTGTGTATGTGTGTGTATATTGTGTAACAAAAGGGGGAGAAGGGAGGAAGCCGTCCCAGGACGGCGTAGGAAAAAATATCCTTTTCCTCCCACTTCAACTGTCCTTCCCTTACGCGCGCAAACACACCTATTCACAGACAGACACTCACACACAGACACACTCACACACACACCTATTCACAGACAGACACTCACACACAGACACACAGTCACTCACACACACACTGATTCACAGATAGACACTCACACACAAACGCACACACACTCACACACACACTGATTCACAGACAGACATCCACACACAAACGCACACACACTCACACACACACTGATTCACAGACAGACATCCACACACAAACGCACACACACTCACACACACACTGTAGTGTCACAGACAGACATCCACCCAACCGCACACACACTCACACACACACTGATTCACAGATAGACATTCACACACAAACACACACGCAAACACACACATACACATACACACCGTCAGGTATTTTCTTGGACAGTGATAAACTTTAATAATAATAAATAATACATTTTAATGAGGGCGCCTTAAATAGCACTCAAGCCTTGGTCACCTTACAGGACAGTGTTTAAAGAAAAAGGTACTTAGGTACTTTGAGTACCTAATAGTATGGAAACTGCAACATCAACTCTGATTTTGGGGAAAATACACTGCGAAGATTGACTTACGTCTGAGGTGTACAACTGTAAAGGCTGTTTCCCTCAAACACATCAGCGTTATTTATATGGGGGATCTTTCACAGTGCGAGATTTCCCTGCTCTCTCCTCTCTTGTCTACTATTCTCATCACATCTCTTCTCCTGGGCTCCATAGGTTGATTAGGGTTAGTTAATTACAATTACAGTTAATTACAATGTTAGTCAGTTATCATATAAAGGGCTTAAGTAAATTCCCCTCTGGCCTCAGAAATGTGTTGTATTCTTGTTCTCTTATGCCGATGAACACTTAAAATTCAGTCTTATCAATGGCTTTATGTTTTTGATGTCATGAATTGTTGTCCATGGATCATATAACTGCTGTCTCGTCCCTCCTCACTGTATCCATGTAGACCTCAGTGGACTTCAGCATGGTCTGTTTTTATGTGAACATACTGTATGTATCTCTTCATATTGCTGTTTACATCTTTTGAAAGGCCTCTGTTTAAACCTTGTGAAAATATCTGTTTGTTCTCAGGACTTGGAAAAGTCACAGCAGCATCTGTAATGTGTTTGTCTGCACAGAGCTATCTAGGAGTTGTTTTTCCGGTGTGGGTGTTTGTGTGTGCGCGTACGTGTGTGTGTATGTGTGTGTGTGTGTGTGTGGTGCGGTGTGTGTGCGTGTGTGTGTGTGTCTCTGCAGGGTGTCTCTGTTGTGTGTGTGTGTGTGTGTGTGGTGTGTTTGGGTGGTGGGTGTGTGTGGGTGTGTGTGCGCCGTGTGTGTGTTTGTGTGTGTGTGTGTGTGTGTGTGTGTGTGGTGTTGTTGTTTGTGTGTGTGTGTGTGTGTGCGTGGGTCGGGGGTTAGAGGGCTGCCTCGTTACAACCATTAAACATATTTGGATTTCCCAGCATGCCGTTCTCTGACCCTCGACCTTCTGAGGAGAATGATGTGACTCACTCTGTGCCTTTTAACGGAGGGTCAGTTTATACAAGACAGACCACAAAATGGTGGACATGACACAGAATGGTAATCATAGGTCGTGGTTTGACCTCCCTGGGGCTCTGGTGTCCTTCCCTCGGCGATGGGAGTTTAATCCGTATTAGAAGCTATAAGGATCTCCGCTCTCCAGAGAATGCCTGCTGGGTTTGGCCAGAGATTGTGCTAATGCTACGCTAATTAGAAAGTAGCATTCTTCACATTCAGGCTGGTGCTATTGGACAGGGTGCGGGCGGAGTCTGGGTTGTTGTGCGGTGTTGCAGATGCTTTTGTCCAAAGCGACTTACAACCGTTCATACACCGACGGCAGCCAGCTCGTTGGGAACAGTCTGGGTCAGGTCAGGTGCCTTCCTCAGGGACACCTCGACACTTCAGCCATGAGGAGCCGGGGGGATCGAACCAGCAACCTTGTGGTAACAAGGCAAACCCCCGCTCTACCTCCGGAGCCACTCCCCCTAGATCCGCATCTTAGGTTGTGGAGACGAGTCATGGTTAGACTAACAGAAGAACCACATTTTCTGCTTGAGTCTAAACAGGAACCTCCAGAAGTGTGTTGTTTCCGGTGTCATATAAGTGTCATACAATAAGGTCATTCGTCAGAAGAAAGAGAAACAACAATATATCGCTGTTGGTACCATAAGAATGTTCATAGAACCAATTGCAAAGCACTAACAATCGCTAGGTTAAC
>NC_079412.1:20226029-20266029 GCF_026213295.1 Gadus chalcogrammus
CCTTCACAGAGCCAAGATGAGGAACATCTGGACTCTGTCACTGCTGGCTCTGCTGGCTCAGGTGAGGCCTGTGTGTGTGTGTGTGTGTGTGTGTGTGTGTGTGTGCGTGTGTGAGTGTGTGTGTGTGTGTGTGCGTGCGCGCGCGCGTGCGTGCGTGCGTGCGTGCGTGTGTCTGTGTTTCTGTGTGTGTGTGTGTGTGTGTGTGAGTGTGATCAACACTGTGTATCATGATCAACACTATGATTTAATATAACTATTATCATGATCAACACTATGATTTAATATCATTATTATCATGATCAACCCTATGAGTTAATATCATTCTTATCATGATATACACTATGATGTAATATAACTATTATCAATATCAACACTATGAGTTAAAATCATTATTATCATGATCAACACTATGATTACGTTATGACTGTGTCTCTCTCCCCAGGGGTGCCGGGGGGAGGACGTGTTTGTGGGGGGCACGACGGCCGTGATGGGGCTAGGGGGGTTGGGGGAGGAGGAGGGGGACCCGGACAACAGCAGCCTGCCGGCCACGCAGAGTCACATCCTGACCGCCCAGTTCGAGTGCTACATGAAGATCAACGAGGACCCCCCGCGCCAAGGCAACGGTGAGTCGCCACAGACAGGCCCCGCCTCACAGACAGGCCCCGCGCCACGACGACGGTGAATACACCTGATTAACCAGGACGGGCTGCTCATCGTCATAGGAACCGTGTGATGGCCGCAGTCGTTTTGGTTGACTGTGCTGATCTGGAGTCAGACCTGGAAGAGACACAGGCTGACAACAGGGGAGATAACAAAACACAAACAGACAGGCAGACAGACGGGGAGAAAGAGAGCTGGATGTAAACAGGACATGTAACACCGGGAGAGAGAGAGAGAGATAGAGAGGAGAGAGAGAGACCTGAGATGAGATGGATAGAGAGAGACGAGAGGAGGAGGAGGAGAGAGAGAGACTGCGAGAGAGGGAGAGAGGAGAGAGAGAGGGAGAGAGCGCGCCAAAATTGTGATTGAGAGATCGAGAGGAGAGAGGGGAGCGGGAGAGAGAGAGATGAGAGAGAAGAGAGAGGAGAGACGAGAGGGAAAAAGAGAGAGAGAGAGTGGACGGAGAGGAGAGAGATTTTGAGGGAAGAGAGGAGAGAGAGGTGGAGAGAGGGGAGGGGAGTGAGAGAGGAGAGAGAGTCAGAGAGAGATAGAGAGAGAGGGATGAGCGGCCGAGGAGAGGAGGGGTGAGAGAGAGAGGAGATGGAGAGAGAGAGAGAGAGAGAAGAGAGAGAGAGAGAGAGAGAGAGAGAGAGCGAGAGAGAGAGAGGGAGAGGTTGAGGGCGACGAAGAGAGGGCGAGAGAGAGAGGGCGAGAGAGAGACGAAGAGAGAGAGAGAGAGACTGAGGAAGCAGAGGAAGTGTGTGATGTCATCAGAGGAAGGCCTGCTCTTTGTCTGAGTTTTCCTGCTCAGTAAATAAGTTATCCGATGTTATTTTACTCTCCGTTTCCCAGCATGCCTCTCTCCAGCCCTCGCCAGGCTTCCGTCTATTGTTGCTATGGCATTGTGGCTGTTTCTGCTTCTGTGTATTTGGGGGGATGAGGGGGGGGGGGGGGGGGGGGGGGGGGGGGTCATACTGGTCCTATGATACGCTACAGTGGAGTTGAGAACACAACATTATGTGTCCGTATGGATTGTTTTTTATTGATTATTGATGGGAACTCTGAGAGCACTTCTAGTGTGAGAAATGAGGGGAAAAGATAATGTCTTCTTAGTGTTGAAAAAGAAACTAATGCATCATACATGAGTAGTAATAGTAGTTGTTAATAGTTGTATCTATGTCTGTCTGACCATAAGGCAGTGGGTCTATGAGATACTATGGGGTACTATGGGGTACTATGGGGTACTATAGGGCACTATGGGGTACTATGGGGCACTCTGGGGCACTATGGGGCACTATGGGGTACTATAGGGCACTATGGGGTACATCTGGAGTACTATGGGGCACTCTGGGGCACTCTGGGGCACTATGGGGCACTATGGAGTACTATGGAGTACTATGGGGTACTATGGGGCACTCTGGGGCACTCTGGGGCACTATGGGGCACTATGGGGTACTATAGGGCACTATGGGGTACTATGGGCACTATGGAGTACTATGGGGTACTATGGGGTACTATGGGGCACTATGGGGTACTATGGGCACTATGGAGTACTAGCGGGTACTATGGGGTACTATGGGTTCTACGGGGTACTATGCGGCACTATGGGGCACTATAAGGCGGTGTGATTGGCGCCCCCTGCAGGAACCTTCTGTAACCGCACCTGGGACGGCTGGCTGTGCTGGGGGGACGCCGAGCCGGGGACAGTCCTCCAGATGTGTCCAGAGTACTTCCAGGACTTTGACCCTGCTGGTATGACCCTGAACCACACACACGTTTACGAACGCGCGCACGCACGCACGCCCGCATACACGCAAACGCACACATGCAATGCTAATGTTTTACGATGCAAGAGTGTTCATGTCATGCCATGAATTTGACCCAATCCCCTCGTAAACCTGCTTCCCAAGTACACATCTCCCCAATGCAGGCAGGCCCAGTGAGTGACACACTAGTGACCCCATGACCCTCTGACCTTATGACCTCTGCAGAGAAGGTGACCAAGGTGTGTAACCCCGACGGCACGTGGTTCCACCACCCGGAGAGCAACAGGGTGTGGTCCAACTACACCCAGTGCGCGGCCTACACCAAGGGCAAGCTGAAGGTAACTGCCCCCCGCGTACCCCCGGAACGCCTGAGTGTTGGAGGGATGGAAGCGGGGTGCAAAGGGGTGCTCTGGATTGATCCTGGGCCGAAGCGACACCTTAAATGCATCTAGATCTACAATGAGGGCATTGAGCTCCTGAGCTTTCATCCAAAGTGACATTCAACCGTTCATACGCACAATCACACGTCGACGGCCATTCAAGGCGACAGCCAGCTCGTCAGGCGCGGTCAGGGTGAGATGTCTCGCTCAGGGACTCGTCGACGCTCGAGCCGGGGATCGAACTAGCAACCTTCTGGTTAAAAGTCAACCCGCTCTACCTCCTGAGCCACTGCCGCTCAAACGCACCCTTCTAAAGACCTAGGATGAGATGTAGACGTGGACTCAGATGGCCCCCTATGTGTGAGGTGTTACTGGCTGTTAACCCAGAATTCTGACCACGACCAAACCAGAAAGTACTGCACAGCGAAATGTCATTGAGTCCTTCATGAAACCGTGAAGGGTCTGTGCGTCAGCCTCCGCGATCCAGCCTCACATCCACCACTTCTCTTTGAATTCCTCAGAGCGTCTTTGTCCTTGTGAATATACGTCATGTACAATCATTCCCTAACGTGAAATAACATTTCTTTGTCTTCAAAATTATATTCTCTTTCATCCAACAATGCCATCTCTCTCTCTCTCTCACTCTCTCTCTCTGTCTGTCTCTGTCTGTCTGTCTCTGTCTCCCCCTCTCTCTCCCTCTCTCTCTCCCCCCCCCTCTCTCTCTCTCTCTCCCCCCTCTCTCTCTCTCTCTCTCTCCCCCCCTCTCTCTCTCTCTCTCTCTCTCTCTCTCTCTCTCTCTCTCTCTCTCTCTCCAGGTGGCCTACAGTCTGTTCTACCTGGCCCTGCTCGGTCATGGTTTGTCCATCATCTCTCTCCTCATCTCTTTGATAATCTTCTCCTACTTCAAGTGAGTATCCTCCCTTACTGGTGACACCGTGGCCTTTGTGGTTTAGTCTCTCACTCCTCTCTCCTCACCCCTCCCTCCTCACCCCTCTCTCCTCACCCCTCTCACCTCACCCCTCTCTCCTCACCCCTCCCTCCTCACCCCTCTCTCCTCCCTCCTCTCACCTCACCCCTCTCACATCCGGTTTAGAGTTGCTCAGTTCGGATTTCGCTTTTGATGCTGGCCTTCAAATGAACGTTAGCGTTATAATTATTGCAGAGGATGATGATCGGAGGTGCTGCAAGAGTGTGAGAGACTGATTCCCCTCAGATGCGTTACCTCCAGCGGCTAAGCCTCTCCCCTGTGCTCCTCTCAGGAGTCTCAGCTGCCAGAGAGTCTCCCTCCACAAGAACATGTTCATGTCCTTCATCCTCAACTCGGTTGTCACGGTGATCTGGCTCTCCACCGTCCCTAACAACCAGGAGCTGGTCGCTAGCAACCCCGTAAGCATCACGGCAACCGTCGCACACCAACCAGTACAAGCATTACAACCATTACACACCAACCATTACAACCATTACACACCAACCATAACAACCATTACACACCAACCAATACAACCGTTACAACCATTACACACCAACCATTACAACCATTACACACCAACCATAACAACCGTTACAACCATTACACAACAACCATTACAACCATTCCACATCAACAATTACAACTATTACACACCAACCATTACAATTATTACACACCAACCATTACAACCATTACACGTCAACAATTACAACCATTACACACCAACCATTACAACTCTTACACACCAACCATTACAACCATTACAACCATCACACAACAACCAATGTGGAAAGCACCTGAGACTGTGCTTTAAGTGTAGCTATGTGTGAGTGTGTCTGCTCAGGGGTACAGTAGAAGGTTTCCAAAGTCCATGAGCAACGTTGTTGTTTGACTCCTGAACGCATCCCTCCGCGGCGGACGTAGGGGCGACCATGTGACCTGAGGTCCAGAGGAGAGGAGAGCCACCGGGGGGTCCTTCGGGACACCATGTGACCTGAGGTCCAGATGAGGGAGGGGGGGGGGGGCGGGGGGTCGTCAGGGGAACGGGGCCAAGCAAGGCCACGGTCAACACTGGAACCTTTGAAACCTGCCCCGGTGCAGCTCCGTAACGACTGACTTCCTGTTACCGTTACCAAACAGGAAGTCATGTTGAAACCGGATCTGTTGAGGCAGGGTTCCTGCACTTTCACACCTCTCTCTAGAAACGACCACGCCCGTCAATGAAACACATGAACTCTTGCTAATTATTCAAAGAGAAGCTTCCCAGGTCTCACTAATCAAGGCTATGTCGAGTTTGGGTTGTTTGGCCACGCTCAGTTCTGGTTGTTTGGTCACGCTCAGTTCTGGTTGTTTGGTCACGTTCCGTTGCTTTCGGGTCCAGGAATGAGCCTTCTACCCCCTGCACGTTCCTCCCACCCTCTCTCCGCAGATCAGCTGTAAGGTCCTGTCGGTGGTCATCCAGTACACCTTCGCCTCCAGCTACTTCTGGATGCTGTGCCAGGGCATCTACCTGCACACCCTCATCATCGTGGCCGTGTTCGTTGGCGAGCAGCAGCTGGTCTCCTACTACATCCTGGGCTGGGGTGGGTGCTAACCTACTCATGCTAACATGCTAATGCTAACATAGTGCTAAAAGCGCTAACATGCTAAAGCTAACGTGCTCAGAAATGATCAGAATCATTCAAGACTCAATTGAAGGACTTCAAGACAATCACTGCGTTCAGAGTGCAGTGTCACTGTATTCAGAGTGCAATACTACTGTGTTCAGAGTGCAGTACCACTGTGTTCAGAGTGCAGTATCACTGTGTTCAGAGTGCAGTATCACTGTGTTCAGAGTGCAGTATCACTGTGTTCAGAGTGCTGTGTCACTGCGTTCAGAGTGCAGTATCACTGTGTTCAGAGTGCTGTGTCACTGCTTTCAGAGTGTTGTATCACTGCGTTCAGAGTGCAGTACCACTGTGTTCAGAGTGCAATACTACTGTGTTCAGAGTGCAGTACCACTGTGTTCAGAGTGCTGTATCACGGCGTTCAGAGTGTTGTATCACTGCGTTCAGAGTGCAGTACCACTGTGTTCAGAGTGCAATACTACTGCGTTCAGAGTGCAGTATCACTGCGTTCAGAGTGCAGTATCACTGTGTTCAGAGTGCAGTATCACTGTGTTCAGAGTGCAGTATCACTGTGTTCAGAGTGCAGTATCACTGTGTTCAGAGTGCTGTGTCACTGCGTTCAGAGTGTTGTATCACTGCGTTCAGAGTGCAGTACCACTGTGTTCAGAGTGCAATACTACTGCGTTCAGAGTGCAGTATCACTGTGTTCAGAGTGCAGTATCACGGTGTTCAGAGTGCTGTGTCACTGCGTTCAGACTGCAGTATCACTGTGTTCAGAGTGCTGTGTCACTGCGTTCAGAGTGTTGTATCACTGCGTTCAGAGTGCAGTACCACTGTGTTCAGAGTGCAATACTACTGCGTTCAGAGTGCAGTATCACTGTGTTCAGAGTGCTGTGTCACTGCGTTCAGAGTGCTGTATCACTGTGGTCAGAGTGCATTATCACTGTGCCCAGATATGTTTGACACCATGTGTGGTTCACAGAAGCTCTCATCATCCCCCTGTGCTCCGCAGCTAATAGGTCTCCAGTGTTGAACAACAAGCCCTTATGAATGAATGAATGAGTGAATAAATGAGTGCCTAATGAGCCTGCGAGCGTTACTGGTGTTCGCTCTCATTCATTAGTACTCAGACACTAGACACTCAACAACTACTTCCTGTTACTTCTGCGTCTCCTGCACGAGATCAGCCATCTTCATGTGTGTAATCCAAACCTTTCCTTCTTTTTCAGGTTTTCCCATCATTCCTGCCGTTACGTATGCTGTGGGGCGAGGGATGTTTTATAACGACAAGTAAATAAGTTAACATGACACAGCTATCACACTCAGGGAGACTTAGTTAACATGACACAGTCATCAGACTCAGGAAGACTTGGTTAACATGACACAGTCATCAGACTCAGGAAGACTTAGTTAACATGACACAGTCATCAGACTCAGGAAGACATGGAAGAACTTGTAAGACAAAACTTTGAACGACGTTAACAAGATTTATGACTGTGACGATTTTTAAGTCAGACTACTTTTAGCACATTGAGTTTTGTGTGTGTGTGTGTGTGTGTGTGTTTGTGTATGTGCCTGTGTGTTTATGTGTGTGTGTTCTTTAGTTGCTGGATCAGCTCCAACACACGGCTATTATACATCATCCATGGTCCAATTCATGTAGCATTACTGGTGAGTCCGCCTATCTATCTGTCTATCTCGCTCCCCCCCCTCTCTCTCTCTCTCTCTCCCTCTCGCTCTCCCTCTACCTCTACCTCCTCTCTCTCTCTCTCTCTCTCGCTCTCCCTCTACCTCTACCTCCTCTCTCTCTCCCTCTCAGCCATAAATCCGCCATTTCTGTTTGAAGAGGTTCTTTGTCCTTGTGAATAAACATCATGTACAATCATTCCCTAACGTCAAATGATATTTCTTTGTCTTAAGTTATATTCTCTTTCATCCAACAATGACCTCTCCCTCCCTCCCGATCTCTCCCTCCCACTCCCTCCCCCCCTCTCTCTCCCCCTCCCTCTCCCCCTCTCCCTTCCTCCCCCTCTCCCCTACCTCCCTCTCTACCTCTCCCCCTCCCTCCCGCTCTCCCCCCTCCCTCCCTTTCTCTCCCTCCTCCCTCTCTCTCTCCACTTCCCTCTCCCCCTTCCTCCCCCTCTCCACTACCTCCCTCTCTCCCTCTTTATCCCTCCCTCTCTCCCTCCCCCTCCCTCCCTCCCCCCTCCCCTCCCATTCCCCCTCTCTCCCTCCCTCTCCCCTCCCTCCCCTCCCCCTCTCCCCCCCCCTCTCCCTTCCTCCCCCTCTCCCCTCCCTCCCTCTCCCCCCTCCCACCTCTCTCTCCCCCCCCTCTCTCCCCTCACCCCTCCCCTCCCCCTCCACCTTCTCTCTCCCCCTCACCCCCCCTCCCTCCCCCCCCTCCAGGTGAACCTGTTCTTCCTGCTGAACATCGTGCGGGTGCTGATCACCAAGCTGAGGGTGACCCACAGCGCTGAGACCACGGCCTACATGAAGGTGGTGCGGGCCATCCTCATCCTGATCCCCCTGCTGGGGGTCCAGTTCATCCTGGTGCCCTGTCGGCCCACGGGCCGCCTGGCCTTCGCCGTCTACGAGTTCACCATGAACATCTTCTCACACTTCCAGGTACGCACTGGGCTGGATCGGGGTTCAGTATTTGTTGGGGGTGGGGGGGGGTTCAGATGCAGGGGTTCAGTTTTCTTTGGGGGGGGGGGGGGGGGGTTCAGTATTGTTCGGGGGGGGTTGTGCTCGGCTCGCGGACCACCCGATGTCCTACATGGCGGATCCAGAGAAACCAGTCTGGACTGAATCAACCAGGCACTCATTTGCGGGAAGTTCTCTCTTGATTTCTTGCATTGTTGTATTTAGTTTTACATTTCATTCTTTAGCTCTAAAACAATGGCGGGGAGCTCATGACCTGCTATTTCCTTATCTCCGTTGTGGTTTGCACACAATTGAAACTTGGAACACTTTGACAGCGAGGAACGGTTCAAAGAGGGGTTTTACTGTCCCACAGCGACACCTAGTGGTGAGAGTATTCTACGGGGAGCGGTTCTGTTCTCTGTACACCTGGTCCGATGTGAAACGTTATGAAGGATCCGGACGCTCGTATGGGTCCACTCAACGTATCTAGTCGTCCAAAAGCCTCAACATTCTCCGCAGCTTTCTCTCTGCTTGTGATTTTTGCTGACTTCCTGCTGTGCTCTGTCTGCTCCGTAGGGACTCCTGGTGGCCATCATCTTCTGCTTCTGCAACAGTGAGGTGAGCCCCGTTTTATTATCACCATTCAAAAATCAAATCGATCAGAGTGTGAAACAGCGCCTCAAACTAAATGGACTGTAGAGGGATCAGAGTGATCATGGGTGAATCCCAAACGTGGCTCTCTATGAGTAGATGGGGGGGGGGGGGGGCTTGACGTGAGCTCCATGTTTATTGCACGTGAGCACAGTGCACGTGACACCCTGGTCCTGTGCTCCAGGCCCAGACGGCGCTGCGCAGGAAGTGGGCCCAGTGGCAGATCGTGTGGGAGAAGAACCCCGTCCACTCCAACTTCCACTCCAGCTCGCACTACTGCACCTCCTCCTTCACCATGTCCGACACCGGCCAGGCCCCCATCAGCCTGAAGCCCAGCCCCCCGCTGGTGGCCCCGCCCCCCGACGAGCCACGCCCCCTGGGTCCGCCCCCAAAGGAGCTGGCGCAGACCAACGGCCAATGGAGGGACGGCGAGGCCGGACCGCAGCAACAGAAGCAGCAGACCCCCGGGATCAGCGAGACCACCCGCGTCTGACCACCAGGGGGCGTCTGACCACCGGGGGGCGTCTGAAGACCAGGGGGCAGCAGACCCACAGGGGGCGTCTGACCACCAGGGGGTCTGCCCACCAGGGGGTCTGCCCACCAGGGGGCAGCGCTGGGGCGGCGGAAGTCAAGATGGTGGAGCTCGGTTTTTGTTATCATTTGTAGTTTTTTATGTCTTTATTTGTAGTATTTTGTCTCATTTGGGTTTGTTGTTTTCTGTACGCAATGACCTAAAGAGAGACCACAGCTGCTGTTCATCCACATGCTCAGACACGCAGTGACGACACACACAAACACACCACACACACACACACAATACAATACACACACCACACACACACATGCAAACTCACAATACACACCACACACACACACACACACACACACACACACACAATACAATACACACCCCACACACACACACACACACACACACACACACACACACACACACACACACGCGCAAACTCACAATACACACCACACACACACAGACACACAATACACACACACACACACACACACACACACACACACACACACACACACACACACACACACACACACACACACACACACACACACACACACACACACACACACACACACAAACACACACACACACACACACAGGCACAGTGAGAGAAGGGCTTCAGTCCAGCTCGGGGTCTATTTTAACCATGTGTTATACATTGTGTTGCACATGTGCTGTATTATACTTCCGCCTCATATTCTTTATACTCTCCACCGTCCTGCTCATTTCAGCGTACACATGTTACACTGTGGCGATCAGCTATGGTTCAACTGAGAGCTGTGGGTTTGAAACCTGTGTTTAAGCACAGCCCAGTGTCATGTATTAATGTATGTAATGTATGCAGACAGGACCCATCAGACCCAGCCTGCTGTCCACTCTACGGAGTAGCCATCCCCTCAGACTCTGTTCACCAGAGTGTTCGCTGCCATACAGAGGGAGGGTTTGTGTTTTTATATTCTTTATCATATGTGTATCATCTTGTGTGTGTGAGCCAGCGTTCTGACTACAGGAGGGAACGGGGGATTCTTCGGAACGAAACCGAGTGTAAAAATAGCCACCAGTTATAAACAACAAGTCCTGAAATGGTTTGTTTTCTTATCGGAGGCCAAAACCAGCCGCTGGTTTCAAAATAAAAGTCCCAAGCAGTCAGTTATGTAATGCAGATTATCAGGACACTTAAATATTACAAAGCCCAACACAGTATTACTAATGTTCCTATACTTGTGCGTCGTTGTTATTGTATTACTATCGGTCAAATAATTGAGGAAATGCGCCACTATTTATAACGCTTTGTATCGTCGTTGCCATGAACTTTTATTTTTCAAGAGTTTTATTATTACTGCATACTTGTATGAAATGGCCAACGAGAGGTTTTCTACTGCAATTAAATCAAATAAAGGTTATCCGATACCTGCGAAACATTCCAACAGATGTTAAGGGAGATTTTGTGGGAATGGTTGACTTTTTGAATATTATTATCTACTTTGTAAATATTTGATGACTAACTCTGAGTTATGAGTGACAATAAATATAATGTTGAATACCCGATTTTGTGAGATCTTATGGTTTAATTTAGAGACAAACTTTATGAATTTCCCTATGTAGCAAAATACATAAAAGTCAACAATAACCAACCAAAGATAGGTATGTTGTAATGAAAATAAATGAATCACTCAACCAAGCAATAGCAGATGTAGGCGATATGTACAAAACGGCCTATATTCACTAGTTTATTGAAATAGCTTAACTTCGCAGACACCCCAAAAGGGCGAGGTCCCACCGAGATTTGAACTCGGATCGCTGGATTCAAAGTCCAGAGTGCTAACCATTACACCATGGGACCGGATGGTACAGCAACTACGACATTTCCTTTTTTGTTAACACCCAAACAATCAATGCTAGTATCACGGAGCTTTGAAATATTTATTCATGATTAATCCATGCTGTAGTGCACGTATACCCACAACAAAGGACCACTGCGTAAAGACTTCAACTGGTTCCACGGCGGTCTAACCACAAGACGGAGCTCGTGGAACGGGGTTATCCCGATAAGCATTACTGGCGTGAGAGAGGGCGGGACTAGCGGCGATAGAGAGGGCGGGACTTCCGATAGACAGTAATCCCTCGACATGTTGCAACGTTTAGTCAATCATATTACAAAAATCCCGATATTTATTCCCCTTGTCATTGTTGTTACTCTTCTTGTTATTCCCTCTCTGGGGACTGTTAACTGGCGCGGACAGCGCAAAGGAAGTTTAAGAACGGAATTTCGTTGCTGTGGACCGGGATAACGCCAGGATCATCTCTTGGCCTCGTAGAGATTTTATCGACCACTTTGCTTTCCAAATATATTAGCTACAATGAACGGCCGGAACACGATGTACTACTTGGATTACAATAATAAAGTTAATTTCAGTGCTTCAAGACAAGAGGCATCTCATCTTCCGTTGTTCAATGTAACTCGGCTTAATATAGTATACACCAATACACGAAGATAATCGATGGCAATTGTTATTGTAATATTGTTCGGCCAAAAAAATATTTTAAAACAATGGAAATAAATCAGGACCAACCTGCTATTGGTCCAGTAGATGTGTGTTCACGTTGCTCTTCTTCAGTTCCTGAACTCAAACCTCTGAACATGCATCGTTCTTGTTGCCATAGTGATTTTTTTGTCTGGAATCCCAAAATATTCTTGGAGCCATCATGCGCCTCGAAGCATGAACTGACCGACGCCATCAGTGGGCATTTCAGCCATGTGCAAAGAACTATAATCAACTACAGTATTCAAATGTCTGTTTCATCAAATGAACACAAAGACCCCTTCTTAAAATCTTTTTTTATTAGAATCCCCTATTAGTCATTCTCGAGACCTTACGGATAATTCATTCATTCATTCAAACGTCCTCTGATCTAACTCCAAACATTCAGTCCAAGAAATAAAACAATCCGGCTCACAGAACCATATTGAACGGAGAGGTACATTTGAACGCAAGATAACACACACTACTCGATTATTTTGTCCCTTCTTTAAATTGATTTTCATAGTGTTCTCTCTGAACTCTGAGACGTTTGTGATTTTTCTGTTCTTTTGAAGAATCCATGTTAACCATGTGCACAATAACACAATAATCAACATAAACAGCTCAATAAGGCACATCATTAATCCCCGAGATGCATGGTCACCACTTCCTGGTGATGCGGTCGCGTTGCCCGTGGCTACAGCTCCGGGTGTTCCGATTGGCCGTTCTTCTTCTGGGCGGCGCTCAGCTTCTCCGGGATGGTTTTGGTGAAGAAGGTGTACACGTCGCTGGCCAGGTGCTGCCGCACCTCCTGCTTCATGTCGATGGACAGGTAGTTCTCCTGGGGCCCGTACTGGGGCCAGGGGACCAGACCGGGGCCGCCTGGACTCCTGGGGGGGGGGGACACCTCAGTCCACGTCACTTGAAATGGCGATTGACATGAATATAGCTGGCGTTGTATTCATTTGAAATGCGAGTTGAAGTAGTGTGGAATTGTATGTTTTTGTATGGCAGGATAAAGCACGTTTTCTAGAATTGATAATGTAAAAGAATAGATGGTAAAACATGGTTACAAAGCTACAAAATATCATTAGTTAAAAAACTAGCAATTTGAGTTGAAACAACGCATTTTTTTAATGCAGGCCTATTCTGTTAAATCAAAATGTCTCGGGCTGTAGACATGACAAAGTCCTCCTCTAAGTGAGGGAGACATTGGGTGTTTTTCATGGAGAAGCTTGGAGGTGTTGTTCCTACCCTGTGCGGGCGAAGTTCCCCCAGTAGGACATCAGCAGTTTGGACAGCTGCAGCTCCTCTGCTGTGCAGGCACCTACGGGTGCAGTAGGATGGTCAGAGGCACAGGTTCACCTGGATTATGTATAGCCTACCCCCTTACCCCCCACCACCCCTTCTTCTTACCCTCCCCCTCAAAACACCCCTCTTATGCACTTTTTGTAAGGTTGTACTTCCTGGCACTTAATGAACGCACTTATTGTACGTTGTACGTCCTGGCAGTTTAAAATAGTACTTAGAATTGTGTAGCATCTTATCCAAGCTATCTTTGTTGTGTACGGGGAATGGGTTATCCTAGTGATTGTTAGAGCTTGGCACTTGGTTCTATGAACATCCTCACTGTACCGACAGTGAAATATTGTTGTTTCTCTTTCTTCTGAAAAATGTACTTATTGTAAGTCGCTTTGGATAAAAGCGGCTGCTGAATGCCCTAAATGTAAATGAAGGGTGCATTGCGGGCTTTGTTCCGCATTCAATCCCCCCCCCCCCCCCCCCCAAGCTAGCGTTCAAAACATAATGGAACCAAGATGGCCGCTCAACTGCCAAAGTGCCTCAATAATAATAATAAAAATAATATATTTAATTTGTAGAGCACTTTACATTCAGAAATCTCAAAGTGCTGCAGAGTGTAAGAGAGAGGAAAAACGGGTTGTTTAAACATATAATGCATAAACAGTAAAAGGGAAATTAGCAAAAGGCTTTTTTTTTTTTTTTCAATACCTTTTTTAATCGATTATTTCTAGAACCTTCCGAATGGCGGCCTACTCACCGGTCAGCTGGGTTTGGGTGGTGAAGCAGAATCCCAACACCAGGATCATCTCATCCCCGTGGTCGGCGCCCACGAAGCTGGGCCGCTTCTCCTTGAGGAACTGGGGGACATGATGGTACTGGTACAGGTAGACTGGGGCCCCAGCATCTAGGACGGAAACACACAGGGAGGGAGGGACAACATGTGAGCAGATATAACATAACATCTGAGACGCACACACACGGGTTGGGACAACATGTGAGCAGATATAACATAACATCAGAGACGCACACACACACACACACAAACACGTGAGCAGGTAATAACATAACATCTGAACAGATAATACAAAGATAACATAGAGCAGATAATAACATACCATCTGAGAAACACACATATGTGAGCAGATAATAACATACCATACAGGGTGGGGCAACATGTGAGCAGATAATAATATAACATCTGAGACGGACACACACGGGTTGGGACAACATGTGAGCAGATAATAACATAACATCTGAGACGCACACACACACACACACACACACACGTGAGCAGGTAATAACATAACATCTGAACAGATAATACAAAGATAACATAGAGCAGATAATAACATACCATCTGAGAAACACACATATGTGAGCAGATAATAACATACCATACAGGGTGGGGCAACATGTGAGCAGATAATACATAAGAGCAGATAGGATGTGTCACAGCACTACTGTACCGACAGCGATGTTATTGTTTTCTCACTCTTCTTACAAATGTACTTATTGGAAGTTGCGTTGGATGAAAGCGTCTGTTAAATGCTTTACATGTAAATGTAAATGTTAATTAAAATGTAAATGTGACGGTAAATTTAAATGTCACAGCAGAAAGTCGAGACAGTTGTAGAGTAAAGAAAATAAATCAGTAATAGGAAGAACATAAATGAAGTAAACAGCAATGTAAATGCAAAAGAACGTAGTGTAGAGCGACACCATTCCAAGCAGTGGAGACTGACGTTATTAACAGTGCTTAATGATGCTTTATTAATGAGAGGAGTCCTCTTCAGACTGACCTCTGTGGGCTTTGGCTGTGATGATGGCTGGGATGGTGAAAATCATGTCTCCCAGCAGCTTGGTGAAAACCTTTCGGATTTCATTCCGATCCTCAGTTGTTCCTAAGTATTCCTCCTCCATAAGGTCCCGTATGGGTTTATCTTTGAGCTGGCAAACACACACAAGACATCCCTTTTATATTCCAATCTCATATCCACACTGGAACAACAACCCTGGACTGAAGCTTAGATAATCATACAGTCGGTTGTTTTCACAACTGTAATCTTTTTTTCTGCGTTTACACTGTAACCATCATGGTTGTGTAATAAAAAGTTATCGCTACAATTATGAGCTAGGAGCTAACATGGCTAGCTATCATATCAACAGTAAACAAAGCACAGAGATGCAGCTTTTCTTTCTCCAGTGCATCCCAGTTCTTCCCAGTGCCAAGCTAGCAAGCAAACCTGCCAGAAAGACTCGACATGTGGACAGGAGCCGAAGCTACCATCGTAGCACGGACTAGCAAAATGGCGGAATGAGTTGTTCCTTCTACAACACCTGCTCACTCCCCTCCGGGTGGAACACTCCCAGTATGGCCACTCACCTCCGGGTGGAACACTCCCAGTATGGCCATGGTCTGCTCTCTGTCCATCCCCTCTGTCCAGTTCGGGGGGCATAACATCTAAAGAAAGAGACAAAATGGCCGGTTGCCCATCGCTATTCTCTTAGCGTTTCGGTCTACATTTGATGTTGATTGATTTAATATTTTATACTTTATTTTTTATTCATTACATATCTGAGGGATTGAATCGCCCACAAGGACCCTCCACTATAGAACAACTTGCACCAACTTATTTGTTGTATAAATTATTTAGTGCTAATTAACTTATTTAATTAGTTAATTCATTTAATTCAAAAAAGAAAACGTGGATACCTGTGCAACCCTAAAACACACAAAATAAGCCCTACAACAACCCGTTAGTGACGCACAACATCAATACACACCGCCACTGTACCCACAACACACCCCTCAGTCCATGTCGGTGTACCGTGTGTTTGATAAATCAAACCCCAGGACGTCCGACCATGCTTCCTCCGTTACAAACTAACGGTCGTGGACTCACAGAAGGCAGCAGCCAGCCGCCCTCGTCACTGTTGAGCCCCGTCATGAAGGGGATCGGGGGGACCTGGTGGTCCCGGTAGATTTTGTTCACTTTGTCTGTCAGGAAGAATCCATCCACAGTCACCGGGAACCCCAGCGTCGGGTCCTGGAGGAGAACGGGATGTTAGAGTCTGCAGCCAGGGTTGGCAGATTTGGTGGGAAATCTGGCCCAATCTGGCAACACTGCCCTTGGGGTTGCCGGAATGGAAGGGAAATCTGGCTCAATCTGGCAACACTGCCCTTGGGGTTGCTAGATTGGAAGGGAAATCTGGCCCAATCTGGCAACACTGCCCTTGGGGTTGGCAGATTTTGCGGGAAATCTGGCCCAATCTGGCCAAATCCGGCAACATTGCCCTTGGGGTTGGCAGATTTGGTGGGAGATCTGGCCCTATCTGGCAACACTTCCCTTGGGGTTGCCGGAATGGAAGGGAAATCTGGCTCAATCTGGCAACACTGCCCTTGGGGTTGCCAGATTGGAAGGGAAATCTGGCCCAATCTGGTAACACTGCCAAAGGGCAGTCAGAAAGTCGTTACTTAGTCCTGTTCACACTGCGTTTCACCGTGTGCCAGTAGATCAATCCTGAACCAAAGTGTTTAAACCTTTCAGGACTCACTTTCGTTAGAGCCAGTAATGCATTGGTATCCATGTTCTTCAAACATCTGGTAATCTTCTCAGGGCTGGCGTCACAGCCTAATGCGTTGGCTACCATCTAGTTATGAAAAAGAGTAGGCAGCTGTTGTTATGAATATACAAGTATGCTGTATACTGTACACAAACAAACACACACACACAGACGCACAGACACACACACACACACACACACACACACACACACACACACACACACACACACAAACACACATACACACATTAAAGGTGAGTTAGGTAAGTTAGCCTTGAGCTAAACCTACAAAACGTACATACTGCACCTTTAACCTGATTAGTTCCCCTGTATGCATAAGAGGTACCTGGGTCATTAGCGGTGATTGGTCGGACACCAGGTTTTTCAACGCCGCGGTGCCACTCTGTGCGATGGCGTGCTTGAACAGCCCGGCGGACAGCGGAGAGATCGTCTAGAGGCCGCAGGGCAGAGACAAAACATCCATGTCAGACCAGTCGCACACTGAACCCATCACCAGCAACACAACAACCCCCACATGGGCAGTGTGGGGCGGCCGGCCACATGAAGACCCACCTTTTTAAGATCGCTTTCACCACAAAACCTCCTTCCCGCCTCCACCCTTTCTCCTCTTTTAAAAAAAAACTTTTCTACTTATATACGTCCCTATTAAATTCTTCTTATGTTTTGTTCACTGGGTTAGCCCACATGGGTTAGCCCTGAAGCTGTTCGGGGGGGGGCGGGGTGTCAGCTAATCCACCCGACCGTACTCTGTGCACATCATCCTCTAACCACGGCGTGGGTGTGTGTGTGTGTGTGGAGTAGAGACTCCGTGGCTAAACCGCGGATCGGGCGGATGACGAGACAAAAAATAACATTTCGATCAAATTCGGGCAGGTGACGGTTAAACCAAACATTTTCCGGCGGTGAATTATATTTCAGAATTCAATGATGCTAAGCAGATCTCTGTCAAGGAATGTGGATCTTTTTTTTTTGTGGTAACGTCAACGTCTTTGGGGGCGGACTATTGATCAACGCTTCGGAGATGGCAGCGGGCAATAGGCTATCCTACTAGGGACTTTAGCCTTGCACTATCTTTGCTTCATTGGATCAGTCTCCTATCAAGAACACGCAAGAGATTTCTAGCATCGCGTCAGCAGCGCCTTGCATCGGCGGACGCCGGGTGGATGCGGTTTTTAAAATCGGTAAAAAAACGTTGGTGCGGATCGAATGCGGACGGATGATGCGTTTGTGATGCGGTTGCGGACGAAACAACAGCCCATCCGTGCGCGTCTCTAATGTGTAGGAGCTCTGACCAGCAGCGAGACGCTGTTGCCCCCCGCGGACTCCCCGAAGACGGTGACCAGGCCGGGGTCTCCTCCGAAGGCCCGGATGTTCTGCTGGACCCAGCGCAGCGCCTCCACCTGGTCCAGCAGGCCCAGGTTCCCGGGGACCGCCCCGTCTCCGGTGCTGGGGGAGGGGACCGACACAGGCTGCTGATGACACACCTGACTCTGCTGGACTGTACTAGTCTTTGATTTGACTCCATCAGGGCGACCGGGCGGTAGCTCACTGAGTCCAGAGAGGTGGGAACACACCGTTTAGTTGACTTACGTTAGTGGTTCTGCTAAGCTAACGCTCCTAACCCTTATTGACGGCCAAATAGGTAACATCTTGTTGTTTTTACCGCTACAAAGCCTTGATTACATTTGTTTCTATTTCGCCCCCATCCCCCTTCCCTCTTACGCACTTAGTGTTTTGCACTCGGTTCTATGAACAGACTTATTGTACCGACAGCGATGTATTGTTTTTTCTCTTTCATCTGACAAATGTACTTGCTCCAAGTCACATTGGATAAAAGCGTCTGTTAAAAGGTTCAATGTAAATGTATTTATATTTGAGTTATTGTTTTTCCTGATTTTCCCTCACGGTGTTCCTTAATTCCTAACTTTGGGGAGGCTCCGTCCGGTCCGTCCCCTGACCTCCTGACCTCTGACCTCTGACCTCACCTGAAGAAGCCCAGCAGCCCCAGGCGGTACTGGAGGACGACCACCACCACGTCCTGGTTGGCCGCCAGTGCCGAGCCCTCATAGACTGTGGCCGCGCCGCTGGTGAAGCCCCCACCGTGGATCCACACCATCACCTACAGAGGGACCCCCGACACACACCACACTAACCAGTCAGCCCCCACCACACTGACCAGTCAGCCTCCACCACACTGACCAGTCAGCCCCCACCACACTGACCAGTCAGCCCCCAACACACTTACCAGTCAGCCCCCACCACACTAACCAGTCAGCCCCCACCACACTGACCAGTCAGCCCCCACCACACTAACCAGTCAGCCCCCACCACACTAACCAGTCAGCCTCCACCACACTAACCAGTCAGCCCCCACCACACTAACCAGTCAGCCCCCACCACACTAACCAGTCAGCCCCCACCACACTAACCAGTCAGCCCCCACCACACCAACCAGTCAGCCCCTACCACACTAACCAGTCAGCCCCCACCACACCAACCAGTCAGCCCCCACCACACTAACCAGTCAGCCCCCACCACACTAACCAGTCTGCCCCCACCACACTAACCAGTCAGCCTCCACCACACCAACCAGTCAGCCCCCACCACACTCACCAGACCTGTAGCTCTACTTTGAGATCAGTGTCAACCCCCTGCGCCCCCTTTGGGTCAAAGCTGTCACTACAAGGGCAGGGCTGGGCCTCAGAGTCACAATGACCTAACTGACCACACCTGAGCACTGAGGGTGGGGTTAGATAAGCAGGTTTTCACCCTCCTTCAGTGGCACCCTTCAGTGGCACCCTTTGGGTGGATGCTGGCCCTCAACTGCCTTACTCTTTCACATGGGCACTTTGCTTGATCTAATTCTTTCATCAGATATCCTAGCAGGTAAACCAACTGTCCCTAGACATTTGTTTCACCTTGTTTATTTCAAATGAATTACCTTTATGATTTAAAACTGTATTCTGTTTGACTCCCTTTATTGTGTGATGGTGTACGACTCTACCGTCACAGATCAAACACTTAAAATGGTACCTAGCATGGCCGTTATAGTGAGCATTCAAATCAAATAAACTACATTGGAGACGTGGTCGCGGTACAGCATGGACCTGTCCTCCCCCAGGACCCTTAGACGTGGTCGGGGTACAGCATGGACCTGTCCTCCCCCAGGACCCTTAGACGTGGTCGGGGTACAGCATGGACCTGTCCTCCCCCAGGACCCTTAGACGTGGTCGGGGTACAGCATGGACCTGTCCTCCCCCAGGACTCTTAGACGTGGTGGGGGTACAGCATGGACCTGTCCTCCCCCAGGACTCTTAGACGTGGTCGGGGTACAACATGGACCTGTCCTCCCCCAGGACCCTTAGACGTGGTGGGGGTACAACATGGACCTGTCCTCCCCCAGGACTCTTACCGGCAGGTCGGTGCCCGGGGCGGCGTGCGAGGGAGCGAAGACGTTGAGGTAGAGGCAGTCCTCAGACACGTCCGGGAGCTCCACCTTCATGGAGAGGAACGTCATCAGGCCTTCCAGGAGTTCTTTGTTCTGAAGGCACCTGTTGGAGAACACCGAGAGGTTCATTCCTCATGCTCTGGGATAAGGCTTCGATGGTCGACTGAGGCCTAATTTGGTTTCTGACAAGATGACGAAATACAATACAGCTCGGACAAACTGGTGAAGCTTGTACGACTACTCCTCATTATGTATGAAGTATCGGTGAACGTTTCCAAATACCAAATATTAACCTCCTGATTTGAAGCCAATATTGTCACATTTCACATTTAATTTGGGGTCGCTCCCGTATGGAAGCATATATGTAGCAAAATTCAAATGGCAATGCAATTTGGAATTACATTATGCATTTGACAATTCATTATGCAATTTTATAATGTAATTTGTAAATACGTTATTCAAAGTGTATTTTAACATGCAAAGTGACAATGCAATCCTCAATTAAATTTGCAAAAGTTATAACAATACAAACAGAATAACATTTTGTCAAATTCTTTGAGTTCCTTTATACAAATTGAAAAGCTATAGCGTCCCCGTGATTGCAATCCACTTCGCCACGCTCCGTGTGTTGCGATATTCAAATGACATTTCAATCCGCAAAACGAACGCTAAGATTTGGCAAAACGGAATCCAAAGAGGAATCCAAAGAGGAATCCAAAGAGGAATCCAAAGAGGAATCCAAATAGGAATCCAAAGAGGAATACAAATAGGAATCCAAAGAGGAATACAAATAGGAATCCAAAAAGTAAATATGCAAAGTGGCAAACGTATCAGCCAATCAGCGTCTGGGCGGCAACTACGTCACTTGCTCGTAATTTCCTTGTTCCCTTCTAGTTCGTCGCCTATGGTCCATGGTCACCAATGGAGATTATTGATACGCTCCGAAGTTTGGCCGATGATGTGGAGAACAATCGTGTTGACACAGATGCAGTAGATAGAGTGCGTGTTCTGGGAGATAGGATACGACTTATCCTCACTGGTACGTTTAGACGCCAGTGTGGTATACACAAAGATTTCCCAAGTGCTACAGGCACTGGGTGCAAAACATAGGGTCGGGAGACCCTATGTTATTTATATGTTATTTATTTATTATTATTATTTTTCCACAATGTGTTGTTTTAAACTATTTATGATAACTTTATGCTATGTAAGGTGACCTTGGGTGTCTTGAAAGGCGCCCTTTAAATTAAATGTATTATTATTATTATTATTATTACCGTGGAGATATTTGGAGACAATAGAAAGTGACGTCCAGACGCTGATTGGCTGATACGTTTGCCACTTTGCATATTGACTTTTTGGATTCCTATTTGTATTCCTCTTTGGATTCCTATTTGGATTCCTCTTTGGATTCCGTTTTGGATTCCTATTTGTATTCCTCTTTGGATTCCGTTTTGGATTCCGTTTTGGATTCCGTTTTGCGGATTGAAATGTCATTTGAATATCGCAACACACGGAGCGTGGCGAAGTGGATTGCAATCACGGGGACGCTATAGCTTTTCAATTTGAATAAAGGAACTCAAAAGAATTTGACAAAAATGTATGGAAGCATATATGTAGCAAAATTCAAATGGCAATGCAATTTGCAATTTGCAATTCAATAAGTAATTACGTTATGCAATTGACAATGCATTATGCAATTTCATAATGTAATTTGTAAATACGTTATTCAAAGTGTATTTTAAAATGCAAAGTGACAATGCAATCCTCAATTAAATGTGCAAAAGTTATAACAATAAAAATACAATAACATTTTGTCAAATTCTTTGAGTTCCTTTATTCAAATTGAAAAGCTATAGCGTCCCCGTGATTGCAATCCACTTCGCCACGCTCCGTGTGTTGCGATATTCAAATGACATTTCAATCCGCAAAACGGAATCCAAAACGGAATCCAAAGAGGAATCCAAAAAGTAAATATGCAAAGTGGCAAACGTATCAGCCACCAGCGGGAACTACGTCACTTTCTATTGTGTCAGACTGTTTTATGTGTGGGGGGAGGGAGTTCCAGAGCCTGGGTGCTGAACAGCTGAATGACCGGGCACCCATTCGTAATGAGTCGTGATGTGGGGATACATAGTAGTCCAGCAGAGGTTGAGCGGAGGGAGCGGGAGGGAGTGTATTCTTGGAGGAGGTCCCAGAGGTAACTGGGGGCTAGGTTGTGGAGAGCTTTGTAGGTGAGGAGTAGGTGGAGACGGTGGGTCTCCCGACCCTATGTTTCGCACCCAGTGCCTGTAGCACTTTGGAAATCTTTGTGTTTACCACACTGGCGTCAAAACGTACCCGTGAGGATAAGTCGTCTATCCTATCTCCCAGAACACGCACTCTATCTACTGCATCTGTGTCTTCAACACGATTGTTCTCCACATCATCGGCCAAACTTCGGAGCGTATCAATAATCACCATTGGTGACCATGGACCTGACACATACGAACTAGAAGTGAACAAGGGAATTACGAGCAAGTGACGTAGTTCCCGCCCAGACGCTGATTGGCTGATACGTTTGCCACTTTGCATATTGACTTTTTGGATTCCTCTTTGGATTCCTCTTTGGATTCCGTTTTGCGGATTGAAATGTCATTTGAATATCGCAACACACGGAGCGTGGCTAAGTGGATTGCAATCACGGGGACGCTATAGCTTTTCAATTTGTATAAAGGAACTCAAAGAATTTGACAAAATGTTATTCTATTTGTATTGTTAAAACCTTTTTCAAATTTAATTGAGGATTGCATTGTCACTTTGCATTTTAAAATACACTTTGAATAACGTATTTACAAATTACATTATAAAATTGCATAATGCGTTGTCAAATGCATAATGGAATTCCAAATTGCATTGCCATTTGAATTTTGCTACATATATGCTTCCATAAAAATGTTATTGTATTTTTATTGTTATAACTTTTGCAAATGTAATTGAGGATTGCATTGTCACTTTGCATATTAAAATACACTTTGAATAACGTATTTACAAATTACATTATGAAATTGCATAATGCATTGTCAATTGCATAACGTAATTACTTATTGAATTGCAAATTGCAAATTGCATTGCCATTTGAATTTTGCTACATATATGCTTCCATACTCCCGTTTGTGCCCGCTCACTCCTGTTTCTGCTCACTCATGTTACTAATCACTCCTCTTAGTGTATGCTCACTCCTGTTTGCTTGTCTGCTCACCCCTGTATGTGATCACTCCTGTGTGTGTGTGTGTGTGTGTGTGTGTGTGCTCACTCCTGTATGTGCTCACTCCTGTGTGTGTGTTTGTGTGTGTGTGTGTGTGTGTGTTTGGATGCTATGGTGTTGTAGTATTGGTCATTCCAAATAAAGTAATCAAATGTGTGTGTGTGTGTGCTCACTCCCGTGTGTGTGTGTGTGTGCGTATGTGTGTTTGAATGTGTGTGTGTGTGTGTGTGTGTGTGCTCACTCCCGTGTGTGTGTGTGTGTGTGTGTGTGCGTGTGTGTGTGTGTGTGTGTGTGTGTGTGAGTGTGTGTGTGTGTGTGTGTGTGTGTGTGTGTGTGTGCGTGTGTGTGTGTGCGTGCCTGCGCGCGCGTGTGTGTGTGTGTGTGTGTGTGTGTCTGCGTGCCCACTCCTTACATGTTGGGCTCCTTGGTGGCCTCCCTCACGCCCTCCCACCCGTCCGCGGGCTGGGGGGCGCTGAACCTCAGCGGGCCCACAGGGGGCTTGGCGAAGGGGACGCCCATGAAGGCCTGGACGTCGGCCTCCTGACCTTTGACCCCGACGTACCGGCCCCTCAGGGCCCCCAGCGTCGCCTTCACCACGGGCCCTTGGAGCGAAGGCAGCCGGGGTTAGACTCAGAGCGCTTTACAACGCCGCCTCACATGCACCCATTCACACACCGACGGCGGAGTCAGCCACGCAAGGTGACTGCAAGCTCGTCGGAAACGGTCAGGGCGAGGTGTCCAGACACTCTGCAGTGGGCACGAGTGTCTAGGCCAAGCCCCAGCCACTGCGAGTTCTACCAGCATCCAATGCGGAAGGGACAGACATTGCAGTAGCACCGGGTGGCCACTACGAGGTGGTACCAAAAGGGAGCAATTCTTCGTTGACTCACTTGTTAAACAGGCCGTTTTCACAGTCTTATTAAACCTATTTACAGCCTGGTCCATAATGTTTAGTTCATATCACCATGACAACACTGAGTGGGGTGAATTTCTTTTTAGCAGGCCAGTTTTTATTTTATTGGAGGTTCAAATGTATGAATAATTAGGGGCGGCCTCTTGAGTGACAGCCAGCCGCTGACTCTCACCTCCACTCGGAGGCTAGTTTTCAGGATTAGCATGCTATCTCCGTCATCATGACCTCGACTGCGTTCATTCCTATTGTTCATTCCGGTGCCAGGATGCCTTGCTCTGCGGTCAACTGCACCAACCGGTCGTTTAAAACCGAATGAGCAACGAACTAATTCGATGTACGTCACCTAGACGGCCCCCAAATGCCCCACCTTAGCGCCGACACTGCTTCGAAATGGCTTTGGTTTCACACTAGTCCAGACATGCCGCGCAGGAGCCACTCTCTGTCAGCTCGTCTGCGGATTCTAGACTTTCCCATGTTCTTCTCACGTATGATCTTTGGGGCGAGATGGTTCGTTGAATTGTTATTGCACTTTTGTAAATGCAAACGTCACTGGATAATGCATGAATAAGAATATAGCCTAACATGCATATTATGGTGGTAAAACCTGCGTCCACAAACAGCATGGTCCGATGGCGTTTGGTAATATAATAAGCTCAGTTTGCGTTCAGTGTGGTGGATTTAAGTCATAGTCATCAGGAAGTATTTTTTCTTAAGGTATTGCATAATCAGCGGTATCTAGGGACGGCAGATTGATGGCGAAATATTCCTATTGGTATGATTATGATATTAAAATTGTATCAAAACATTAAACAGAGGCTGATAAATAAAGCATAATAATCATGAATGATCCATGATGATCACGGAAACCATGGATTGTAAGTTGCTTGTCCGTCGCTGGTATTTTATATTCACTCAATCAAATCAAATCAAATGTCGCGGACTTACCTTGAGTTTCTGCACACGCAGAAAGATAAAACAACACGCACGAGAGCGCGACTGTCACTGCGTTCACACAGAGCCCCATCATGCAGCTTGCAGGATCCTCCTCTCTGGGTGGTCTGTCTGAGGTCCTCAGTGGGTTCCCAGGCGACTGACAGCGAAGGATAAGTTCCAGAATTTGCTCCACTCAAGGAAAGACGATCCCTTTGATTAGCGGTGTCAGCGGCCCATAGGTAAATGTCCGCTGATCAGACAACATACATTTATTGTGACGTCCTACGAGGCGAAATCACAAATTCAGTTATGTCCCACTCCTAGCCTGCCTCTGATTGGCTTAACCCCAAATCTAACCAACTTGTTGCCACATGTGCTTTTACGTAGTTGCACACGGCCTAACAGGATATTCCTCAACTCACTGCATGACAGACGCAAACGATTCTCACACCCAATTTTACTTTCAGTTGATGTTAAAAAATCAATGAAAATAATTACAGTGGGCAGAGAGTAGTGTAGAGAGGTAATAGATCAGGTTTCTGCAGAACATTCCCATCTGCGCTCCGGAGACGTCCGGTCACTGGCCCGCTGCCTGCAGTCCTAAACCCGTTCCGCCTGTTCTCTGACTAGAGACCGCAGTGTCTGCAAGGCCGGTCCGTGTTGTCCGCCTCCCATTGGTTCTGGACTCACTCACACACACAGCGCACAGTGGCCTCCTTATGAAGAGACGTCACACGATCACAGGCTACGGGTCTTGTGGTTGAAGTGCACAAAATGGTTTGTTTCATACATCACGGAGCAGACAGGAGGAGACGGCACTAGGCCCAGCTGGACACACTGTAAAACTTTTCACTGTAAAATTACAATTGAATACTTGAAGCAGTTTCACCAGTACGGTACTATATTTGTTTACAGTAATATTACTGTGTAATATATAGCCTACAGTTAAATACACAGTCAGAATTTCGCAGTCAATTTAGGCCTACATCAAAGTCTTACAGTGCAGAGAGGGGATGTGGCATAATACTGTGGCAAGCAGCACGGGAAGGACGAGACGGGAGCCCAGGTTCAGCAATTATACAACTCTCGCCCTAAACGACTCCGAGAGTTGCCTTTATTCGACGCACACATGACACACCAAAACACAATCAACATAACTAATTAACATAACCGTCGGTGTCGGTAATAATAACTCACTAGTATTGTAACACTAACCCACCCATTGAGACAACCCCCAATGTATCTGCCGCAAAGCACTTAGGCAGTGTTTAAACTAAAAGCACATGTTGCAACAACTTGGCCATCAGAGGCAGGCTAGGAGTGGGACATAAATGTGATTTATGTCCCACTATGTGATTTCGCCTCCTAGGACGTCACAATAAATGCACGTTGTCTGATCAGCGGACATTGACCGCTGGGCCGCTGTCTGACACCGCTAATCAAAGGGATCGTCTGTCCTTGAGTGGAGTAAATTGTGCAACTGATCCTTCGCTGTCAGTCGCCTGGGAACCCACTGAGAACCTCAGACCAGACCCCCCAGAGAGAAGGATCCTGCAAGCTGCATGATGGTGCTCTATGTTAACGCAGTGACAGTCGCGCTCTCGTGCGCGTTGTTTTGTCTTTCTGCGTGTGCAGAAACTCAAGGTAAGTCAGCGACATTTGATTTGATTTGATTGAGTGAATATAAAATACCAGCGAAGGACAAGCGATTCACAATCCAGGGTTTCCGTGATCATCATGGATCCTTCATAATTATTATGATTTATTTATCAGCCTCTAATGTTTTGATACAATTTGAATTATGATAATCATACCAATAGGAATATTTCGCTTTCAATCTGCCGACCCTTACCCTAGATACCGCTGATTATGCAATAGGCCTAAGAAAAAAATACTTCCTGATAAATGACTCAAATCCACCACCCTGAACGCAAAATGAGCTTATTATATTACCAAACGCAAACGGACCATGCTGTGTGTGGACGCAGGTTTTACCACCATATGCATGTTATATTCTTATTCATGCATTATCCAGAGACGTGGCTCCGGCGCGGCATGTCTGAACTAGTGTGAAACCAAAGCCATTTCGAAGTCGCACTATTGCAGAGTTTTTCACTTATTTACCATTCAATACAAGTAGATAAGATAAGACTTATATGGTCACGAACGGTTCTCTCCGTGGCGTTGACAGTAGCGCGACGAGGGGGTATTAATGGGTGACTGAGTCCTGGTCGCTTGTTGCTGCTGTCTTAAGGTCAGATTGTAGAGCACTCAAGTTAGTAAGTAGGTCAAGCGTTAAACTAACTAAAGTTTTATATTAAACCAATTAAAAGAGGAATTGTGAAACAATATACGTGCTATTTTATTGTTATAACTTATAGGTCATTCCTAAGTCTAATGGGAATAGAAAATGAAAACGAAAAATTACCCATAATGCATACGCTGATGCAGTTCTGTGGAGAGACCCAGCCCAAGAATGGATAACATGCTCCTCATTATAGATTCACACCACTATAAGCTCTGCTAGGGCTCTCCCTTGAAGTTTGGACTGCAGGGACTTGTAGCCCATTCCTATTAACACTTGAGAGAGGAACTGCCATTGGTCTGGAGAAGAGACGCACCTGTTGAGGAGGCTCCACCACACCTGTCCCCACCTGGTCAAACAGCCCAACAATAAGCCCTGACAGCAGGGCTTTGTTCTGCTCTAAAGGCCCCTTCAGTTCATACAGCAGAGGACAGGCGTGTCAAATGGTAAAAGGATTGCATTTATACAGCGCTGTTCTAACCAATGGCCACTAAAAGCGCTTTACAATGCTGCTTAATATTCGCCCATTCATGCTAACATTCACACACCGACGGCGGAGTCGGTAGTTAGGGTGAGGTGTCTTGCTCAGGGACACCTCGTCGCTCAGCTCAGGAGGAGCCAGGGATCGAACTAGCAACCTTCCGGTTACCAGCCAACCCGCTTCACCTCCTGAGCCACATCATGTCACCCTGTGCCATCAACATGTGACCGCTAACCCAATCAGAGGAGGCACGCATGTATTAGGCCTCTAACAAAGAGAGGGCGTCCTCTACTGAAAACCACACTACCAGCTGAAGCAGAGGCTGGACTCCATTGAGACAATCTGCAGTTTGCACTATGGTCAGTCTAGACCAGGGGTCGGCAACTGGCGGCCCGCGGGCCAGTTATGGCCCACGGGCCGCCAGTTGCCGACCCCTGTTCTAGACTTACCATAGATAATATATAAAATGGATGAAGCATCCGAGGCAGACCTCAGTTATTCCAAATGCATCCAATTCTCTTGGCTTATGAGCGTCGCCATCTTGTCATAGTTTGACTCCGCCTCATTTCCTCTAACCACAAAAGGGCATTGATGTGCCGTCAAAGGGGAGGGAGATACGCTCATCTATGTGACGTACACCGAATTAGCTCGTAGCTCATTAGTTTTTAAACGATCGGTTGATACAGTTGACCGCAGAGCAAGGCATCCTGGCACCGGAATGAAGAATAGGAATGAACGCAGTCGAGGTCAAGATGACGGAGATAGCATGCTAATCCTGAAAACTAGCCTCCGAGTGGAGGTGAGAGTCAGCGGCTAGCTGTCACTCAAGAGGCCGCGCCCCTAATTATTCATACATTTTAACCTCCAATAAAATAAAAACTAGCCTGCTAAAAAAGAATTCACCCCCCTCAGTGTTGTCATGGTGATATGAACAAAACATACTGATTAGAATGTTTTTTCGGACCAGGCTGTAAATAAGTTTAATAAGACTGTGAAAACGGCCTGTTTAACAAGGGAGAAAACAAAGAATTGCTCCCTTTTGGTACCACCTCGTAGTGGCCACCCGGTGCTACTGCAATGTCTGTCCCTTCCGCATTGGATGCTGGTAGAACTCGCAGTGGCTGGGGCTTGGCCTAGACACTCGTGCCCACTGCAGAGTGTCTGGACACCTCGCCCTGACCGTGTCCGACGAGCTTGCAGTCACCATGCGTGGCTGACTCCGCCGTCGGTGTGTGAATGGGTGCATGTGAGGCGGCGTTGTAAAGCGCTCCGAGTCTAACCCCGGCTGCCTTCGCTCCAAGGGCCCGTGGTGAAGGCGACGCTGGGGGCCCTGAGGGGCCGGTACGTCGGGGTCAAAGGTCAGGAGGCCGACGTCCAGGGCTTCATGGGCGTCCCCTTCGCCAAGCCCCCCGTGGGCCCGCTGAGGTTCAGCGCCCCCCAGCCCGCGGACGGGTGGGAGGGCGTGAGGGAGGCCACCAAGGAGCCCGACATGTAAGGAGTGGGCACGCAGACACACACACACACACACACACACACACACACACACACACACACACGCGCAGGCACGCACACACACACACACACACACACACACACACACACACACGGGAGTGAGCACACACACACACACACACACACACACACACACACACACATTCAAACGCACACACACACACACGGGAGTGAGCACACACACACACATTTGATTACTTTATTTGGAATGACCAATACTACAACACCATAGCATCCAAGCACACACACACACACACACACACACACACACACACACACACACACACACACACACACACACACACACACACACACACACACAAACACACACACAGGAGTGAGCACATACAGGAGTGAGCACACACACACACATACAGGAGTGATCACATACAGGGGTGAGCAGACAAGCAAACAGGAGTGAGCATACACTAAGAGGAGTGATTAGTAACAGGAGTGAGCAGAAACAGGAGTGAGCGGCCACAAACGGGAGTGACCCCAAATTAAATGTGAAATGTGACAATATTGGCTTCAAATCAGGAGGTTATTATTTGTTATTTGGAAACGTTGACCGATACTTCATACATAATGAGGAGTAGTCGTACAAGCTTCACCAGTTTGTCCGAGCTGTATTGTATTTCGTCATCTTGTCAGAAACCAGATTAGGCCTCAGTTGACCTCGAAGCCTTATCCCCGAGCATGAGGAATGAATCTCTCGTGTTCTCCAACAGGTGCCTTCAGAACAAAGAACTCCTGGAAGGCCTGATGACGTTCCTCTCCATGAAGGTGGAGCTCCCGGACGTGTCTGAGGACTGCCTCTACCTCAACGTCTTCGCTCCCTCGCACGCCGCCCCGGGCACCGACCTGCCGGTAAGAGTCCTGGGGGAGGACAGGTCCATGCTGTACCCCGACCACGTCTAAGGGTCCTGGGGGAGGACAGGTCCATGCTGTACCCCGACCACGTCTAAGGGTCCTGGGGGAGGACAGGTCCATGCTGTACCCCGACCACGTCTAAGGGTCCTGGGGGAGGACAGGTCCATGCTGTACCGCGACCACGTCTAAGGGTCCTGGGGGAGGACAGGTCCATGCTGTACCCCGACCACGTCTAAGGGTCCTGGGGGAGGACAGGTCCATGCTGTACCCCGACCACGTCTAAGGGTCCTGGGGGAGGACAGGTCCATGCTGTACCCCGACCACGTCTAAGGGTCCTGGGGGAGGACAGGTCCATGCTGTACCCCGACCACGTCTAAGGGTCCTGGGGGAGGACAGGTCCATGCTGTACCCCGACCACGTCTAAGGGTCCTGGGGGAGGACAGGTCCATGCTGTACCCCGACCACGTCTAAGGGTCCTGGGGGAGGACAGGTCCATGCTGTACCCCGACCACGTCTCCAATGTAGTTTATTGGATTTGAATGCTCACTATAACGGCCATGCTAGGTACCATTTTAAGTGTTTGATCTGTGACGGTAGAGTCGTACACCATCACACAATAAAGGGAGTCAAACAGAATACAGTTTTAAATCATAAAGGTAATTCATTTGAAATAAACAAGGTGAAACAAATGTCTAGGGACAGTTGGTTTACCTGCAAGGATATCTGATGAAAGAATTAGATCAAGCAAAGTGCCCATGTGAAAGAGTAAGGCAGTAGAGGGCCAGCATCCACCCAAAGGGTGCCACTGAAGGGTGCCACTGAAGGAGGGTGAAAACCTGCTTATCTAACCCCACCCTCAGTGCTCAGGTGTGGTCAGTTAGGTCATTGTGACTCTGAGGCCCAGCCCTGCCCTTGTAGTGACAGCTATGACCCGAAGGGGGCGCAGGGGGTTGACACTGATCTCAAAGTAGAGCTACAGGTCTGGTGGGTGTGGTGGGGGCTGACTGGTTGGTGTGGTGGAGGCTGACTGGTTAGTGTGGTGGGGGCTGACTGGTTAGTGTGGTGGGGGCTGACTGGTTAGTGTGGTGGGGGCTGACTGGTTAGTGTGGTGGGGGCTGACTGGTTAGTGTGGTGGGGGCTGACTGGTTAGTGTGGTGGGGGCTGACTGGTTAGTGTGGTGGGGGCTGACTGGTTAGTGTGGTGGGGGCCGACTGGTTGGTGTGGTGGGGGCCGACTGGTTAGTGTGGTGGAGGCTGAATGGTTAGTGTGGTGGGGGCTGACTGGTTGGTGTGGTGGGGGCTGACTGGTTAGTGTGGTGGGGGCTGACTGGTCAGTGTGGTGGGGGCTGACTGGTTAGTGTGGTGGGGGCTGACTGGTTAGTGTGGTGGGGGCTGACTGGTTAGTGTGGTGGAGGCTGACTGGTTAGTGTGGTGGAGGCTGACTGGTTAGTGTGGTGGGGGCTGACTGGTTAGTGTGGTGGGGGCTGACTGGTCAGTGTGGTGGGCGCTGACTGGTTAGTGTGGTGGGGGTTGACTGGTTAGTGTGTTGGGGGCTGACTGGTCAGTGTGGTGGGGGCTGACTGGTTAGTGTGTTGGGGGCTGACTGGTCAGTGTGGTGGGGGCTGACTGGTTAGTGTGGTGTGTGTCGGGGGTCCCTCTGTAGGTGATGGTGTGGATCCACGGCGGGGCCTTCACCAGCGGCGGGGCCACAATCTACGAGGGCTCGGGCCTGGCGGCCTACCAGGACGTGGTGGTGGTTGTCCTCCAGTACCGCCTGGGGCTGCTGGGCTTCCTCAGGTGAGGTCAGAGTTCAGAGTTCAGAGGTCAGAGGTCAGGAGATCAGGAGACGGACCGGACGGAGCCTCCCCAAAGTTAGGAATTAAGGAACACCGTGAGGGAAAATCAGGAAAAACAATAACTCAAATATAAATACATTTACATTGAACCTTTTAACAGACGCTTTTATCCCAAGTGACTTGGAATAAGTACATTCTTCAGATGAAAGAGAAAAAACAATACATCGCTGTCGGCACAATAAGGCTGTTCATAGAACCGAGTGCAAAAATAGAAACAAATGTAATCAAGGCTTTGTAGCGGTAAAAACAACAAGATGTGACCTATTTGGCTGTCAATAAGGGTTAGGAGCGTTAGCTTAGCAGAACAACTAATGTAACTCAACTAAACGGTGTGTTCCCACATCTCTGGACTCAGTGAGCTACCGCCCGGTCGCCCTGATGGAGTCAAATCAAAGACTAGTATAGTCCAGTAGAGTCTGTCAGGTGTGTCATCAGCAGCCTGTGTCGGTCCCTCCCCCAGCACCGGAGACGGGGCGGTCCCCGGGAACCTGGGCCTACTGGACCAGGTGGAGGCGCTGCGCTGGGTCCAGCAGAACATCCGGGCCTTCGGAGGAGACCCCGGCCTGGTCACCATCTTCGGGGAGTCCGCGGGGGGCATCAGCGTCTCGCTGCTGGTCAGAGCTCCTCCACCTACCTACACACACACACGCTCACGCCGTTGTTTGAGGATAATGTGCACAGAGTACAGTCGGGTGGATCATGCTGACCCCCCCCCCCCCTCACGGCTTCAGGGCTAACCCATGTGGG
The DNA here is from genome assembly GCF_026213295.1 of Gadus chalcogrammus. Taxonomy (NCBI): domain Eukaryota; kingdom Metazoa; phylum Chordata; class Actinopteri; order Gadiformes; family Gadidae; genus Gadus; species Gadus chalcogrammus. The sequence goes on from NC_079412.1 coordinate 20,258,962, forward strand.
CGAGCACCGGTTCAACACAGTCGCTAACAACAGTCGGAATCATAATTGTAATAATAAAAACCTTCGATTTTGATAGCGCTTTTCTAAATACTCACCTTTTGTTCACCTTTACTGAGTGAACAAAACATGATAAGAATTTAATGAGAACGTATGTAAGTAAAAATATTTAAAAAAATTAAATAAAGAGAAAGGGGAGAGAAGGGAAGGAGGTTTTGTGGTGAAAGCGATCTTAAAAAGGTGGGTCTTCATGTGGCCGGCCGCCCCACACTGCCCATGTGGGGGTTGTTGTGTTGCTGGTGATGGGATCAGTGTGCGACGGGTCTGACATGGATGTTTTGTCTCTGCCCTGCGGCCTTTAGACGATCTCTCCGATGTCCGCCGGGCTGTTCAAGCACGCCATCGCACAGAGTGGCACCGCGGCGATGGAAATGCTGGTGTCCGACCAACCACAGCTAATGACCCAGGTACCTCTTATGGACGCAGGGGAACTTATCAGGTTAAAGGTGCAGTATGTACGTTTTGTAGGTTTAGCTCAATTGAAAATGGCTAACTGGCAAACTTACCTACATCAACTTTAATGTGTGTATGTGTTTGTGTGTTTGTGTGTGTGTGTGTGTGTGTGTGTGTGTGTGTGTGTGTGTGTGTGTGTGTGTGTGTGTGTGTGTGTGTGTGTGTGTGTGTGTGTGTGTGTGTGTGTGTCTGTGTGTGTCTGTGTGTGTGTTTGTGTACAGTATACAGCATACTTGTATATTCATAACAACAGCTGCCTACTCTTTTTCATAACTAGATGGTAGCCAACAAATTAGGCTGTGACCCCAGCCCTGAGACGATTACCAGATGTTTGAAGAACATGGACACCAATGCATTCCTGGCTCTAATGACTGTGAGTCCTGAAAGGTTTAAACACTTTGGTTCAGGATTGATCTACTGGCACACGGTGAAACACAGTGTGAACAGGACTAAGTAACGACTGTCTGACTGCCCTTTGGCAGTGTTACCAGATTGGGCCAGATTTTCCTTCCAATCTGGCAACCCCAAGGGCAGTGTTGCCAGATTGGGCCAGATCTCCCACCAAATCTGCCAACCCTGGCTGCAGAATCTAACATCCCGTTCTCCTCCAGGACCCGACGCTGAGGTTCCCGGTGACTGTGGATGGATTCTTCCTGACAGACAAAGTGAACAAGATCTACCGGGACCACCAGGTCCCCCCGATCCCCTTCATGACGGGGCTCAACAGTGACGAGGGCGGCTGGCTTCTGCCTTCTGTGAGTCCACGACCGTTTGTGTGTAACGGAGGAGGCGTGGTCGGACGTCCTGGGGTTTGATTTATCAAAGTTGTAGGGCTTATTTTGTGTGTTTTAGGGTTGCACTGGTATCCACGTTTTTTTCTTTTTATTAAATGAATTAACTAATTCAATAAGTTAATTAGCACTAAATCAACATATACAAATAAGTTGGTGCTAGTTATTCTATAGCAGAATATTCTGGGCATTTCAATTCCTCAGCTACGTAATGAATGAAAAATTATGTATAAAATCAAATGTAGACTGAAACGCGAAGAGAATAACAATGGGCAACCGGCCATTTTGTCTCTTTGTTTAGATGTTATGCCCCCCGAACTGGACCGAGGGGATGGACAGAGAGCAGGCCATGGCCATCATGGGAGTGTTCCACCCGGAGGTGAGTGGCCATACTGGGAGTGTTCCACCCGGAGGGGAGTGAGCAGGTGTTGTAGCAGGAACAACTCATTCCGCCATTTTGCTAGTCCGTGCTACGATGGTAGCTTCGGCTCCTGTCCACATGTCGAGTCTTTCTGGCAGGTTTGCTTGCTAGCTTGGCACTGGGAAGAACTGGGATGCACTGGAGAAAGAAAAGCTGCATCTCTGTGCTTTGTTTACTGTTGATATGATAGCTAGCCATGTTAGCTCCTAGCTCATAATTGTAGCGATAACTTGTCATTATACAACCATGATGGATACAGTGTAAATGCAGAAAAAATGATTACAGTTGTGAAAGCAATCGATTGTCTAATAATCTAAGCTTCAGTCCTGGGTGGTGGTTCCATTGTGGATATGAGATTGGAATATAAAAGGGATCTCTTGTGTGATTTCCAGCCCAAAGATAAACCCCTACTGGACATTTTGGAGGAGGAATACTTTGGAACAACTGAGGATCGGAATGAAATCCGAAAGGGTTTCACCAAGCTAGTAGGAGACATGATCTTCACCTTCCCAGGCATCACCACAGCCAAAGCCCACAGAGGTCAGCGTGAAGTGGACTACGTTCTTTTGCATTTACATTGCTGTTTACTTAATTTTGTTCTTCCTATTACCGATTTATCTTCTTAACTCTACAACTGTCTCGACTTTCTACTGTGACAGTTACATTTACCGTCACAATTACATTTTAATCAACATTTACTTGTAGGGCATTTAACAGACACTTTTATCCAAAGCTACTTACAATAAGTACATTCATCCGAAGAAAGAGAATTAACAATATGTCGCTGTTGGTACAGTATTGCTGTGACACATCCTATCTGCTCTATGTTATCTTTGTATTATCTGCTCAGATGGTATGTTATTATCTGCTCACATGTGTGTGTGTCTCAGATGTAATGTTATTATCTTTTCACATGTGTGTATGTGTGTCTCTGATGTAATGTTATTATCTGCTCACATGTTGTCCCAACCCGTGTGTGTCCGTCTCAGATGTTATGTTATTATCTGCTCACATGTTGTCCCTCCCTCCCTGTGTGTTTCCGTCTCAGATGCTGGGGCCCCAGTCTACCTGTACCAGTTCCATCATGCCCCCGAGTTCCTCAAGGAGAAGCGGCCCAGCTTCGTGGGCGCCGACCACGGGGATGAGATCTTCCTGGTGATGGGATTCTGCTTCACCACCACCCACGCCCAGCTGGCCGGTGAGTAGGCCGCCATTCGGAAGGTTCTAGAAATAATCGAACAAAATAAGTATTGATGAACTTTGGCAGTTGAGCGGCCATCTTGGTTCCATTGTGGTATTAAAACTAGCTTGGGGGGGGGGGGATGTGAATTCCCCCCGGAGCAAAGCCCGTAAAGCACCCTTCATTTACATTACATGTAGGCCATTTAGCAGACACTTTTATCCAAAGCAACCTAATTCCAGCAAAGTGAGTACATTTTTTCAGACTAACAATATGTCTCTGTCAGTACAGTAAGGACGTTCATAGAACCAGGTACCAAGAACTAACAATCTCTAGGTTAACCCATTACATGTATACAACATAGATAGCTTGGATAAGATGCTACACGATTCCAAGTACTCTTTTAAACTGCCAGGACGTACAACGTACAATAAGTGCGTTCAGTAAGTGCCAGGAAGTACAACCTTACAATAAGTGCATAAGAGGGGTGTTTTGAGGGGGAGGGTAAGAAGAAGGGGTGGTGGGGGGTAAGGGGGTAGGCTATACATAATCCAGGTGAACCTGTGCCTCTGACCATCCTACTGCACCCGTAGGTGCCTGCACAGCAGAGGAGCTGCAGCTGTCCAAACTGCTGATGTCCTACTGGGGGAACTTCGCCCGCACAGGGTAGGAACAACACCTCCAAGCTTCTCCATGAAAAACACCCAATGTCTCCTTCATTTAGAGGAGGACTTTGTCATGTCTACAGCCCGAGACATTTTGATTTAACAGAATAGGCCTGCATTGAAAATATGCGTTGTTTCAACTCGAATTGCTAGTTGTTTAACTAATGATATTTTGTTGCTTTGTAACCATGTTTTACCATCTATTCTTTTACATTATCGATCCTTGAAAACGTGCTTTATTCTGCCAAACAAAAAAATACAATTCCACGCTACTTCAACTCGCAATTTCAAATGAATACAACGCCAGCTATTTTCATGTCAATCGCCATTTCAAGTGAACTGGACTGAGGTGTCCGTCCGTCCGTCCCCCTGTTTCCAGGAGTCCAGGCGGCCCCGGTCTGGTCCCCTGGCCCCAGTACGGGCCCCAGGAGAACTACCTGTCCATCGACATGAAGCAGGAGGTGCGGCAGCACCTGGCCAGCGACGTGTACGCCTTCTTCACCAAAACCATCCCGGAGAAGCTGAGCGCCGCCCAGAAGAAGAACGGCCAATCGGAACACCCGGAGCTGTAGCCACGGGCAACGCGACCGCATCACCAGGAAATGGTGACCGTGCATCTCGGGGATTAATGATGTGCCTTATTGAGCTGTTTATGTTGATTATTGTGTTATTGTGCACATGGTTAACATGGATTCTTCAAAAGAAAACATTCGAAAAATACAGAAAAATCCCAAACGTCTCAGAGTTCGGAGAGAACACGATGACAATCAATTTAAAGAAGGTACAAAATAATCGAGTAGTGTGTGTTATCTAGCGTTCAAATGTACCTCTCAGTTCAATATGGTTCTTTGAGCCGGTTTGTTTTATTTCTTGGACTGAATGTTGGAAGTTAGATCAGATGAAGTTTGAGTGAATGAATGAATTATCCGTAAGGTCTCAAGAATGACTAATAGGGGACAGATTTAGATTTTTATTTTTCGATTTTTCTAATAAAAAAAGATTTTAAGAAGGGGGCTTTGTGTTAATTTGATGAAACAGACATTTGAATACTGTAGTTGAATATAGTTCTTTGCACATGGCTGAAATGCCCACTGATGGCGTCGGTCAGTTCATGCTTAGAGGCGCATGATGGCTCCAAGAATATTTTGGGATTCAAGACAAAACAATCACTATGGCAACAAGAACGATGCATGTTCAGAGGTTTGAGTTCAGGAGCTGAAGAAGAGCAACGTGAACACACATCTGGATCAATAGCAGGTTGGGTCCTGATTGTCTTCGTGCATTGGTGTATCAATGCGATTTAATATCGGAGATGTGAGCGAAATCAAAAGATTACCGGAAAACGTATTGTGGCGACCGTGGGTGTGGTCGCCGAGTTCAGGGTGCCGCAAGGGATCCTGGGGGCGTTAGGACCATCGCAAGTTGGACCTCTTGCGCTGTCACACCAAAATTGTACCGGGGCGAAAATTGTACCACCTATGTAATCTGCGTTCGAAACATAACGTCATCGTTCGACTTGATGGTCCGTTGCCAGGCAGGTTTCAAAAAACATTTGCGCTCATGTTGCCAAAGACGAAATAACAAAATACAGATAACATTTGTTTTTACTTTATATTTGTATTGTATTGAATTTAGCTAGCAACGAGTGTTTAAAGTGTATCATAGTCTAGCTAGCTTGTGCTAATACACTCAGTATACTAGCTAAATGCGATTAAACAATTAAATACAACACAAATATAAAGTTAGCAACGCTAATAAATGTCATTTGTAAAATAAGTGTTATCTGTTAAATGTTATTTACTTGAAGCAGTGAAACTGCTTCAAGTATTTAACTCATTTTACACTGAAAAGTGTGTCCAGGTGGGCCTCCTAGGCCGGGGCTGGGGCCTGGTGAGGCGGACATGCTGCCCCAGGCAGTCCGGCAACAGTCCCCGCAGGAAGGTGTGGAGTGCCAGGTCCTCCCATGCAGCCGTGGGGAATTCCGGGTAGCCTCGTCGCGTCAACAGCTGGACATCAGCAGCGTAGACCCCCAGGCTCTCCTCCTTCTTGCGGAGGTGAGAAGCCAGCAACTGCCGGCTCTGGTCGCTGAAGACCCGCTCACCGAAACCACCTCTCCAGTGCTCTGGTCAGGGCCTGAAGGTCTCGCTGGTCCGCTTGGTCCAGGTTCGAGCAGCACCCGCGCTGCCGTCCCCTCCAAGGCCAGCGTAAGGTGGACGACGGCCTCCTCGACACCCCAGCCGTTGTGCCACTCAGCAAGACGGAACTGAGCCAGGTATGGCTCGGGTCCAGTGCCGTTGCCCGGAGAAATTCGGCAGCCTAACCGCTGTCCTTGCCACCAGGGGCTGGTAGGCAGCTGCCGGTTCTCCGGCCCTTCCGGTCGTGGCCACAGGGGGTCGCTGCACTCCCATAGCGCAGGGTGCGTCGTTCTCCTTGGGCCTGACCGTCGTTCTCGAGTCCCTCACCGCATGCGCAGGCCAATCCCACTTCTGACACCAATGTGGCGAGCAGAGCGGGAAGGACGAGACGGGAGCCCAGGTTCAGCAATTAGACAACTCTCGCGCCCCTTGCACCGCACGACTCCGAGAGTTGCCTTTCATGACCAACATCATACACGGCAAACAGCGCACCCGACAAACAAACAAACATGTCCTTCTCGGTGACGGTGTCGGGAATAATAACTCACTATCACACAGTATCACACCGTGTTCAGGGTGCCTGAACACGGTGGCAATGCCCACGTTCGCCACAATACAATACCACATGTAGAATGTGTGAAGCTGTAGTCATTTGCCGTCAGAAAAACCCACGAGAACAGGCGTAAAAACCCACTAGATACAAAACAACAAATACAAAACGAACTGCAAGAGGAGCTACTAGGACGCGCTGCCGCTCAGTAAGGTGCCAGCAGAACTTTATACCCTCAACAGAACTTAAAGGCACCCAGTGCAACTTTATGTAAACATTCAATGAAAAATAAACATTACATTTCTAGTCTTTTTTTACACGTAGTAAGTTTCAATAACTCCATACCATTACATATCGACATTCAAGGAGCAAAGATGAGACGTCGCTGTGTGGTGAGAACTGATAGAAAATCGTAAACAACAACAATCGCCGGTGGGGAGAAGCCATTTTTCCATTGACTGGAAGCCTGCTTTATTTATTGTAGGTTACAAAAAATAAAGAAAATGGCGGCATTGTTGTTGTTATCGATTTTCTATCAGTTCTCACCACACAACGACGTCTCATCTTTGCTGCTTGAATGTCGGTATGTAATGGTATGGAGTTATTGAAACTTACTACGTGTAAAAAAGACTAGAAATTGAATGTTTATTTTTAAGCCTCGAAAGTTGCACTGGGTGCCTTTAAGAAATATGCAAAACAACAATAAAAGCAAACAAAAGAGTCCACAGATTCCCAGAGAACTGAAGAGGACACTAAACTCTGCCCACCCACGCAGGTCTCCCGCTGCCCCGCCCCCCCCCCCCGCCTGGCGCCATG
>NC_079412.1:20271029-20273529 GCF_026213295.1 Gadus chalcogrammus
TTTCCTAGAGAACACATAGAAAACCTCTAGAGAACCATCCCCCCATGCACACATCCTTCAAGGCCCTGCCCTTTCCCCGGCTCTCTCCTGGATCCCAGTGAACAGGAGAGACCAGTTGACCTCTGCTGGTCTCTCTCATAAACCTGGAACCCAGTGACCAGGAGATACCAGTTGACCCCTGCTGGTCTCTCTCATACACCTGGATCCCAGTGACCAGGAGATACCAGTTGGCCTCTGCTGGTCCCTCTCATAACCCTGGATCCCAGTGACCAGGAGATACCAGTTGACCCCTGCTGGTCTCTCTCATAAACCTGGATCCCAGTGACCAGGAGATACCAGTTGACCCCTGCTGGTCTCTCTCATACACCTGGATCCCAGTGACCAGGAGATACCAGTTGGCCTCTGCTGGTCCCTCTCATAAACCTGGATCCCAGTGACCAGGAGATACCAGTTGACCCCTGCTGGTCCCTCTCATAAACCTGGATCCCAGTGACCAGGAGATACCAGTTGGCCTCTGCTGGTCCCTCTCATAAACCTGGATCCCAGTGACCAGGAGATACCAGTTGACCCCTGCTGGTCCCTCTCATAAACCTGGATCCCAGTGACCAGGAGATACCAGTTGGCCTCTGCTGGTCCCTCTCATAAACCTGGATCCCAGTGACCAGCGGCGCTGATACGGGCAGCCAGAGAGGGAAGAAGACCATATTGCTGCGTCGGTGATGACAGCCCTCTTACACAGCAGGTGGTCCCGCTAACATGTGACGTACAGTCAGGCTGTGTGCTGTGTTTATTATTCCCGAAGAGGACCCCTAGGGTGCCCGAGGCAGTGCCTGAGGAAATGAAACGTCTCCAGAAAGTGTAATTATCCAAACACGGAGGAGAGGTGGTGTGGTGTTTGTGTATGTGTGTGTGTCTGTGTGTGTCTCTGTGTGTGTGTGTGTGTGTGTGTGTGCGTGCGGGTGTGTGTGCGTGTGTGTGTGTGTGTGTGTGTGTGTGTGTGTGTGTGTGTGTGTGTGTGTGTGTGTGTGTGTGTGTGTGTGTGTGTGTGCGTGCGGGTGTGTGTGTGTGTGTGTGTGTGTGTGTGTGTGTGTGTGTGTGTGTGTGTGTGTATGGCTGTGTGTGTGTACACGTGTAGTGGAGGTGTTTGTTGTGAGAGGGAATTAGAATTGCTTACATAAAGCCACCAGACTTGCAGCTCTTATTTCTCACCGATTCCAATGCAGGCGATCCTTTCTCCATCACTCTCTTAATCTCTTCTTTTCTCTTCTCTCCTCCATCTCTATCTCTTCACCATTTCTATCTCTATCTCCTCTCTATCTCTTCTCTCCTCCATCTCTATCTCTTCTCCATCTCTACTCTACTCTTCTCTAAGGCTTTCTCTTCTCTATCTCTTCTCCTCTCCGTCTCTTCTCTCGGTAGTAGAGATGAAGAAATAGTCGACAGAACATATCTATGTGAATTGTTATATTTTATTATTATAAATTAATGTTATGATTTATTATATTATTATAAATATTAATCTTTTTGATTTCGAATAGAATGAGAGAAAGAGCGAAAGACAGATGGAAAGAAAGGAAGAAAGAACAAAATAAATTGTGACAAAGTGGGAGAGACACGGTCCGAAAGAGAAAGAGAAAGCCGTCAGAAGCTAAAGCCGTGAGCGGGTTTGGCGGCGGGTTCTGATGACTCTCTGGCCGGTCGGACGATGACGGGGCGGTTTGTGTTCCTCAGCCAGTGGAATGTTCTGGAAGTGTCATCTCACTCTTCCTCTCCGTAACTCCAAACCCCGCTAGCAGCCAGGCGTCGAGTGCTTTATCAACTCCTCTCCTCTGTTGCACTGATGTCCGCTGAAGTTTGCGGCGGAGCGGCTGGTCTGGGGCGGCCGTGATTCTGTCAGTCTGGTCCGTGTGTCTGTCAGTCGGGGCGTGCTGAGAGAGTTTCCCCCTCTCTTCCTGGGCAGACAGTGACGGGCTTGGTGCTTCCTCACGAGTCCCTCTTCCCCAGTGGAAAGTCTCCCTCCCGCGGTGCGCGTTCTCAGGGCGTATGAACACACGACAGAGGCCTGGGCTGAAGGCCGCTATTGTGACTGCAGAGCCAGTAATGGGGCCCTTTTAAAACAAGTGGTTTCCATCTAATAAAAGATGAGTGGCCTCATTCCGCAGTGAATGAAGAGGTTTACGCGTCGTCCGCGGGCTAGCCCTTAGCGTCGTTGGCTTTGGGTCTCGTCTGAAGCAAATCGAATTTTCTGCTGTTCGCTGGAACACAGCCCACCCCTTTGTAAGGACGGATTTAAACACATTCGATTAGATTGAGAAGGACATGCCGTATCCGACCCTCAATTTGCTGATTTCTGGGCACAGGAGGAGGCATTGGAGGTGTATTGATTGTGGATGTTGGAGAAAGAGGCTGCATTGCAATATTATATCATGATATTGCATCATTGCATGAATGCAGGATGAATGATGGTTTTTGAACTCTTGGTCAAGTTTCTGTTAACATG
>NC_079412.1:20277182-20284682 GCF_026213295.1 Gadus chalcogrammus
CAGAAGGTTCCAGCAGAACGGGGCGCTCTAATGCGACCAACATGTCGGCCCGGGATGAAACGCATACCAGGGATTTCTGTTGTGCTGGGGACGTTAGGAAACCATCGCCGCAGCACGCCTACAGTGGGAAGGGTCGCTAGCGGAAAACACTCACTGTAGCATGTAGCATGTAGCATGTAGCCTCCCTCGAAGAGAGCATCTGGCCCTGTACTGGAACATGAAACCTTGTGTGGGAGAATCTCTCTCTCTCTGTCTCTGTCTTTGTCTCTCTCTGTCCCTCCCCCTCTCTCTTTCTCACTGTCTCTCTCGCTGTCTCTGTCTTTGTCTCTCTCTCTCTCTCTCTCTCTCTCTCGCTCGTTCTCTCTCTCTCTCTCTCTCTCTCTCTCTCTCTCTCTCTCTCTCTCTCTATCTTTCTCTCTCTATCTTTCTCTCTCTGCTCTTCTCTTCTCTCTCTCTCTCTCTCTCTCTCTCTCTCTCTCTCTCTCTCTCTCTCTCTCTCTCTCTGCTCTTCGCTTCTCCTCTCTTCTCTCTCTAATGACAGATTGTGTACCTGTTCCCGACAGGTGGACAACGACACCATTTGGAACGAGTCGCACACTTCGACGGCCTCGCGCATGGCGGCGGGCAGCATCACCGAGCTGGCCTTCCGGGTGGCCAAGGGAGAGCTGAAGGTACCTCGACGCTCTGGGCCCCACGGTGCACCAATCAGAGTCCCCACTTTGGTCTTTATTGTATAGCAGCCAGGGTAGTCCCAACATTCAAACTCAACCTAAAGTCCTCAATATGTAACACAGGCTGAAGTTCTCACTATGTAACACACACTAACGTCCTCACTATGTAACACACATTAAAGTCCTCACTATGGAACACACGCTGAAGTTCTCACTATGTAACACACACTATTGTCCTCACTATGAAACACACGCTAAAGTCCTCACTATGTAACACACTAAAGTCCTCACTATATAACACACACACTAAAGTCCTCACTATGTAACACACGCTAAAGTCCTCACTATGTAACACACTAAAGTCCTCACTATGTAACACACACTAAAGTCCTCACTATGTAACACACACTAAAATCCTCACTATGTAACACACTAAAGTCCTCACTATGTAATACACACTAAAGTCTCAATATGTAACACACACTAAAGTCCTCACTACGTAACACACTAAAGTCCTCACTATGTAACACACACTAAAGTCCTCACTCTGAAACACACACTAAAGTCCTCACTATGTAACACACGCTGAAGTTCTCACTATTTAACACACGCTGAAGTTCTCACTTTGTAACACACACTAAAGTCCCCATATTATACATACCCTAAAGTCCCAACTATGGTCTTTACTGTGTAATAAAGAGTGTAGTCCCCACATTCCAACTCTCCCTAAAGTCCTCACTATGTAACACACGCTGAAGTTCACACTATGTAACACACACTGAAGTCCATACTATGTTACACACGCTAAAGTCCTCACTATGTAACACACAATAACATTAACCCACTTGTTAGAAGGACCCCACAAATACTAGAGGCCCCAGTTTGTTAGAAAAATGAAAAATGTATTTTGTTATTTGTTTGTGTTGTTTACTATAGTCTAAAAACATGCTAAGTAACATCCTAGTAGCCAAAATACGGAAATGTGTCTAAGTTGCTTTATGGATCCGACAAGTATGTACACTATCCACCCCTTGTGCTGAATCTGTAAGACCCCACTCCACCGTAGGTTATAAAGTTCAGTAGACTTAAAAAAACCTTAACAGTGATGCTTGACTAAATAGTTCCACCAGTTCTTTCAGTTAGGAGCAGAGTAGCGTTGAGGTATCTTCTGTGATCCTCTTTGATCGTTTGTGATTGTAATATAGCGTGCGTCCTGGTCCAACCCACCAGGACTCGGTCACAGCACAATCCGGATCAGTTCCGTTTAGAAATCACTATTGACTCAGAACTAGTGTTGGAAATACAAACATCACGACATGAAAGAGGCCTGAGCCGCAGTGGCTTCGTGATGAGTTGAGGGGGGTTAAAGCGCTCTGTTGTGTCTTCTTAACAACGAGCCGATGGAATGAGTAACATCTGGGGACCTCTTCCCTCCCCCCCCCCCCCCCCCCCCCCCCCCCCCCCCCCCCCCCCCCCCTCAGAACGGATTTGCAGTGGTCAGACCACCTGGGCACCACGCAGACCCGTCCAACCCCATGTAAGTTTGTGTGTCTGTGCTTGTGTTTGGGTTTGTTTTTTGTGTGTGTGTATGCGTATGTGAATGTGTGTGTGTGTGTGTGTTTGTGTGTTTATATGTGTGTTTGGGTTTGTTTTTTGTGTGTGTGTATGTGTATGTGAATGTGTGTGTGTTTGTGTGTTTATATGTGTGCGTGTGTGTGTGTGTGGGTGTGTGTGTGTGTGTGTGTGTGTACGTGTGTGTGTATGTGAATGTGTATGTGTGTGGGTTTGTGCGTCTGTGTATCTCTGCATGTGCATTTGTGTGTGTGTGTGTGTGTGTGTGTGTGTATGTGTGTGCGTGTTGGTGTGTCTGTGTCTCTCTGCATGTCTGTGTTTCTGCGTCTGTACATGTGTGTGTGTGTGTTCAGTCCATGGCTGTGTGTGTGATGTGTTTATGACCTGTGGGGGAAGGAGAGGGGACACTCAGTGGGGGGGGGGGCGGGGGGGGGCCGGATAGCTAACGCTAGCTCTCTGACGCACGTAAGCTAGCCTACGTTTTTGTGTTTGTGTTTGTGTGTTTATATGTGTGCGTGTGTGTGTGTGTGTGTGGGTGTGTATGTGTTTGTGTGTATGTGTGTGTGTGTGTGTGTGTGTGAATGTGTATGTGTGTGGGTTTGTGCGTCTGTGTATCTCTGCATGTGCATTTGTGTGTGTGTGTGTGTGTTTGTGTATGTGTGCACGTTGGTGTGTCTGTGTCTCTCTGCATGTGTGCGTGTGTGTATGCATGTCTGTGTTTCTGCGTCTGTACATGTGTGTGTGTGTGTTCAGTCCATGGCTGTGTGTGTGTGATGTGTTTATGACCTGTGGGGGAAGGAGAGGGGACACTCAGTGGGGGGGGGGGGGGGGGGGAGGTGCCGGAGAGCTAACGCTAGCTCTCTGACGCACGTAAGCTAGTCTACCGGCCCTCCTCCGCGCCTCTGTCTCGCCGCAGTCTGGTCCACCTTACGTGACTCAGCCGCCCTTCCCTCCCCACTGCCAGAGAAACAACTGGACGTTTAGCGTACGACGTACACTGAGATTTAGTGCGCGCCATGAAGGGAAATGGTAGCTTACAACGTCAACGGTTGTGTGAGTCATTTGGGGTCATTTCTCATTTGTATCTTCTGATGCCAAGAACGGAAATAGGCACAGACAAGACATTCAATTAACTTCACAAAGTTCATGTCATTCTGTCTTATTTTAGAAAGACAAGCTGGCCATGTGCAGCAGTCTGCTGGTGAATTAAATAATTTATGGATCCTTAAGTATTAAGGAAAACCCAAAAAAATGTGTTGACATTTTGCTCTATTCTGTTTTTTTTCTTTCAGGAACTTAATGAACATGTTCATTGAATTATCATTAAATGTCAGTCTCACTCTCTCACCCTCTCTCTCTGTCACCCTCTCCCTCTCTCTCTCCCTCTCCCATATTTAGGGGCTTCTGTTATTTTAACTCGGTTGCCATAGCAGCCAAACAGCTCCAGCAGAAGATGAGTGCCAGTAAGGTCCTGATTGTTGATTGGGTAAGCCCTTCCTCATCCTCTTCCTCGTCCTTCTCTTCTCTACAACACTGAGTCCGTTTTAGCAGAGACTTTAATCAATACCAAATTCTGTCTGTCTGTATGTCTGTCCTCCCATCAGGATGTTCACCACGGCAACGGGACCCAGGAAGTGTTCTACAACGACCCCAGCGTCCTCTACATCTCTCTCCATCGCTACGACGACGGCAACTTCTTCCCCGGCAGTGGGTCCGCGGCCGAGGTGTGTGTGTGTCTGCGTGTGTGTGCGTGTGTGTGTGTGTGTGTGTGTGTCTGTGTGTGTGTCTGTGTGTGTGTCTGTGTGAGTGAGTGGGTGAGTGAGTGAGTGAGTGAGTGAGTGAGTGAGTGAGTGAGTGAGTGAGTGAGTGAGTGAGTGTCTGTGTGAGTGAGTGAGTGAGTGAGTGAGTGAGTGAGTGAGTGAGTGAGTGAGTGAGTGAGTGAGTGAGTGAGTGAGTGAGTGTGTGTGTGAGTGAGTGTCCACACTAGTCTGAGATCTGACCTGGATCTGCCAGTAGCTACAGCCTTAGAGACATGATGAATTCAAACGTGACTTTTTCACCATCCAAGCTCACTTATTCACCCATTCACCACATTTGGTCCACAAACGGGTAAAAGCTGTCTACTGGCAGATCTAACATGCTAGGGGCATACAGGGTAGTATGGGCCCAAACTAGGCCTGTTTCCCCTGTGGAGCAGACTACCACAACTTAACATCATATGTGTGTCCATACGATATAACATACTGCTACCACCAAAGGGCTAACTGTCTGAAGAACATGTGTGGATCCAACCTGCGCCCGTTAAAATGCTAGCAGGCATGTTAAACGTGAGCATAGCTGTGTGTGCCGTATAGCACGCGTGCTAGTAGGCTAGCGTGGTAGCGGGCTGCGTGGCAGTGGCGGGGGTTGACGCTGTGTTTGTTTCCAGGTGGGCTCGGGAGCGGGGGAGGGCTTCAACGTCAACGTAGCCTGGACCGGAGGGCTGGAGCCCCCCATGGGGGACGCAGAGTACCTGGCTGCCTTCAGGTACTGAGAGACCCCAACACACACACACACACACACTGACACAGACGCACGCATAAACACACACACACACAAGCACACACAAACACACACACGCACACATAAACACACACATATACACACACTGACACAGACGCACGCATAAACACACACACACACAAGCACACTCAAACACACACACGCACACATAAACACACACATATACACACATGCACACACACACACACATACAGTACACGCGTATGCACACACACACACACACACACAAGTCTACACAAACACAAACACACACACAGGCACACACGCATAAACACACACACACACACACAAGCACACACACGCACATGCACATGGAGACACACACACATATGCACACATAAACACACACATATACACACATGCACACACACAAACACATACAGTACACGTGTATGCACACACACACACACAAGTCTACACCCACACAAACACACACACAGGCACACACGCATAAACACACACACACACACGCACATGCACATGGACACACACATATACACACATGCACACACACAAACACATACAGTACACGTGTATGCACACACACACACACACACAAGTCTACACACACACAAACACACACAAAGACACACACAATCCCACCCTCATGTCCCCAGTCTACCCGGAGGCATCCTTGAGCGAGATGCCCCCGGCCCCTCCCCGGGGGGGGGGGGGTGCAGAGTGAGCCTCATTAGTGGGCTGGCAGGCTGTACAGTAAACGGCTCCAGGTGCTTTGGGGGGAAGGGCTCAGCCTCACTTCCTGCCCCTGGAGGCTCTAGCGGTACCTGTGAGAGCGGGGGGCCCGATCAGTGCTCGGCCCCTCTGGCTTGTTAAGAGAAGTACCGCAGGAATAAAAGCTGTGTGGGATCCTGTTGAGGCTGTGGCACCAGGCCTCAGACACATGATCACACACACACACACACACACACACACACACACACACACACACACACACACACACACACACACACACACACACATGCAAACATGCAGACACACACACACACACACACACACATACAAACGTGCAGACACACACATATGCACATGCGCAGACCCAAACGTGCAGACACACACACACACAGAGAGGCACACAGACACATACATACAGACACACACAGACACACACACAGACACACATGCACTCACACATGCACGCACAAACACACACAGACACGCACACAGCGACACACTGGTATGTACACGAAGGCGCACGGCCAAACACACACAGACACACAAACGCACACACAAACATACGCACACATATATACACACCGACGCACACGTACATACCAGTGGAGGCTTCTCCATTGAGGAGAGGGAGGAAGATCCTCCCTAACATTGTTGAGAATAAAAAATGTAGATTGCCCAGACTATTGTAATGAATTAATGCCCTTAAATATGACTACTTTATTGCCTTTGAATATATAATGTTCGTTTCCCTGGGTAAAGGGACATTAGCACCCCCTATCGCCTATTGACAATTACTTCAGGGAGGAAGGTCCTCCCTCCGCCGCCGTTCACTCCCATTCATTTTACCGAAAGTACTGGCGGCCGGTGGATAACATGGGTTTCAATGGGAGAGAGGAGGAAAATCCTCCTCTGAGTGGGTGGGACCTTAAGGGGTCTGATTCGCGCAAAAATCTATCCGTCTGCGCTATGAACCAATAAGCAGGATCCCTGGATGTTGAGCAGTGTTGCCAGATTGGTCTGATTTCCCACCCAATTGGGCTACTTTTAACCATGTTAGGCTGGAAAAATTATCATTGGGCGGGAAATCTGCCCAATCTGGCAACGCTGTCAATAACAAACCCGGTCTGCATTGCCGCGGTGCTCAGTCAGAGACGCAGTCTAGAGCAAGTGAAATCTGCGATAGCGAGATCCTAAATGCACAATGGAAACATTGGAAACGGAGGACATTGTTAACGTCTTATTACAAAAAGCATTCCATTCATTCAGTTACAGTGCTAAGTTAGCGACCAAAGAAAGAGGTAGACCACTTCCCAAAATCAAGGTCACCAGAAGTAATGGCAACGTCAGTGTTGTGAGTGCTACATGGTTTGCTAGGTACGCATGACTTACTGGTAGCATTACAAGCAATTGTAACTGAAAATAAACATAGCTAAATAACTTCAGTCAGTGAGGGCAATAATAGGCTCAGATTTTTTTATTTACTTTTACAAATCAATAGTAGGCCTGATTTGACTAATATGCTTTGCATCCTTTCCTTCTCAAATTACAGTGATGCCACTGGTGGCTTTGTATAAATTGTGTTCACATAACTCCCTCCCTGCTATTTTGTAGTTCACCAAAACACCCTGAAACAACTTGAGTCTCACATTCTTATGCCACCATACACCAACAGTGCAAGCAGGCCAATGGCAACCAAGCGCGCAGTCCTTCCTCCCTCACTTTAAAAACCACCAGCCGCCACTGGTACATACACATGCGCACGTACACACAGATAAACACACAAATAGTTGTTTTTTATTTGAAGACAATCAAATTAAACATTTATCAACGATCCATGCTTTTGTGCTGTTTTGTGGACCCTGTTGTCGTGCGTTGTTTCCATTCCTCCTCCTCTGCCCTTCATTGATCTTTAACAACCCCCCCGTTTTTGTTGGGGTGGATGTGGCTGGTTTTATTGGTCTGGTTAGTTGGTTAGTGGAGCCATGTGTGTGTTTTGTGTATG
>NC_079412.1:20292182-20344682 GCF_026213295.1 Gadus chalcogrammus
TAGCCATTAGCCGCTAAGACGTAGCCTTTAGCAGCTAAGACGTAGCCGTTACCGCTAAGACGTAGGCGTTAGCAGCTGAGACGTAGCCAGACCTCATAGGAACTGTTTGGGCTATGTGAGCAGCAGTAGCTAACCCCTTACTCTTTCATCCTTAGTATTGCCTTAGAAGCGACAGAAAAACACATAGCGACGCGTGTCGCGCTTTTAATGCGCCGTGTGGGTGTAAATGCAATGACTGAAGTAACATTGAATGCTGTGTGTTGATTTGTATGTGAGTGTGAGTGTATGTGAGTGCATGTGTTGATGTGTGTTGATGTGAGTGTATCCATCTCTGGATGTTGTGTGTGTGTGAGCATGTTTGTTGTTATACCTGTGTGTCCATGTGTGCCTGTGAGTGAGTGAGTGAGTGAGTGAGTGAGTGTGTGTGTGTGTGTGTTCGTCAGTGTGCGTGTGTGTGCCTGTGTGTGTGTGTGTGTGTGTGTGTGTTTGTGCCTGTGTGTGTGCCTGTGTGCGTGCGTGCGTGCGTGCGTGTGTGTGTGTGTGTGTGTGTGTGTGTTCAGCCCTGTAAATGAACACAACCTTCTCTGTATTATTCGTGTGGTTCTCCCACACCAGGATGTGATCCATCCTGGTGGAGTTCTTGTGTTCCTGACGCCCTTCAGTGTCCTCTGAACACAGAACACTGTACATAGAACCCCCCCCCCCCCCAGAAATACACTCGATGTCACGCATGTATGTGTGTGGGTGTGAGTGTGTGTGTGTGTGTGCGCACACATTTACACAAACACACACACACACCAACACGCAGTTTGTGTATTGGGTTGTGCTCCACTAACTGGACTTGTGAGGAGGAAGCGTGACGCTCCGTTCTTTATTTCATTCCTTTTCATTCTGAATTGTTATTTTTGACCTCTTTCAATGTTTCAACCGTTCTATGTATAGAGAGATTTTCTATTTTTTACTGATATTTCCTCTCGTCTGAATTAAAACGGACATGTTTGTTCCAGTGGGAGCCTGGTGTGTGTTTGTATTCTGAAACTCAGAAAAAAAAGAATGTCTCAAATTGTACAGGATGTGGTTCGCCCCGATATTGTGAATATAGGACGATCAAAGCTTTTGGGGATGGTTTGAGAACCGTTTGTTCCTCATAGGATTTAATAACACAAGCTGAAACCCAAAACCTAAAAAACAATGTTTCTTTCAGCGGAGTAAATAATGTGTGTGTTGGCGGATCGAGACAACCGCTATCCTCTTTCCCTTCAGAGCGGACTTCATTCACGCTAGTCTGCCATTCGGCTGAAGACATGTCATTCACTACCCGCCCAGAACATTACAGCCAATCAGCAGACCTCACTTGGGTTTCCTTGCAGACATGCAGAAGCAACTATACTGCTGAGATGGATCCACACCAAACCTCTGTTAAATAAAGGAAAAGGCAAGACAGGCAGACATGCAGCGACCCTCAGAGAAGTATACACTCCACAGCTGACTGAGAGACATCAACTCTCTGCTCTCTGAATGTTTCACAGTTTCTTTTCTTTTTTTTATGTCTTTCACAGAATTCAAAACATCCCTCATGTCCACAGGGGAACTTGTCTTGGTCCGGATTCAGGGGCCCTATATCAGAGGAGGAGCAGGGTCCTCACGTTCACCTAAAGGGAGGATGAATTGATGAAGGAACGATCCTGGGAGGAAAGCGAGCGAGGGGGGGTCGAGAAAGAGTGCCAAGTGAGAGAAAGTAGAGACGATGGGGAGGGAGGGGTAGGGTTCTAGATATAATGATCCCAGAAAGGATAGTGGGGGTAGAAAGTCCAGGTCCACAAAGAAAGAGTCAAGCCGTGTTTTCCTTCCGGCCATGCAGTGAACCAGCTGGACCCACTTTGATTGGCCATGCCTTTCCCTTTAGCCAATCACAGCGTTCAAAGTAGCATTGCAGACTTTCCTCTTGTAAACTTCCATCTCTGCAGAGCGACAGACACATCTGATAGCTGTAGAAGCACAGCTATTTGGTTCGGGGTTTGCCATTTGTCACAACACATTATTCATCCCCGCAAAAAAACACGTTTGACGGATGTGTTTTTCACATCACAAGCCACTGCTCAACATCCAGTTTCTTGTGGGTGAATCATTGCAGCATTTGGGTGCGTCACACAATCCACGTCAGAGTGAAATTCTAACAGAATTGGCCGCTTTGAGGGTCCAGTGTCTTCCGCTTCAAAGTTGTAACTGCAGTTCCCGTTTAAAGGGCTGGGCCATTATGAGATACAGTTCCCAGTGTAAAGGACTGGGCCAATGCTGAGATACAGTTCCCAGTGTAAAGGACTGGGCCAATGCTGAGATACAGTTCCCAGTGCAGTACTGTCAGAAACGTGGATAGTATGGACAAGAATCATTTGACTTAAAGTCACATTCCAGGCAACCATAACTATGATTTGAAATAAGATTGGATGCATTGACATTAAAAGGGCCAAACATTTATTTCAACAATTCAGTAAAAAAAAAAAAAAAGAGAAACAAAAGTAAGCAGCCTTACTGATGAAGTACACAGATGAACAGAGGAACAAGGCTAGGGTAGACATAGTCCACCCTGGGCTGAGACAGTGGAGCTGGGGGAAGGAGCAGCATGATGCAGGGCCAGAGAGCTGTGCTGTGGTTACTTAAACGCTGGAGTGTAATGTGTCGTGGGGGAGGTGCTGGTTCCTGAAGAATGTGCACGCCCGTTTGTGTGTTTTCATGTCCATGTGTGTGCACACTTTCACATGCCTGTGTTTGGGGAGTGAGTTGTTTGTGTGTGTTTGCGTGTGTGTAGTGTTGTTTGCATGTGTGTGTGTGTCTGTGTGGATTCTAGTGCGTATACAGTGTTGTGTGTATGTAGTGTGTTGCGGATGTGTGTTTGTGCGTGTCTGTGTCTTTGTAGTGCGTTGTTTGGGTGTGTTTTAGTGTGTGTGCGTGACTCTGTGTGTGTCTGTGTGTGTCTGTGTTTTAGCGTGTCTGCGTGTGTGTGTGCGTGTCTTTCTGTGTGTGTGTGTGCGTGTCTGTGTGTGTGCGTACCCCTCCTCATCCTGACATGGGCCGTCTAAGGACCAGCCCCCCCCTCCACCATCGGCCCCAGTGGTTTATGGGAACTCCCGCGGTGTGCCGTCCGACCGCTTCCTCTTTTGATGGTCGTCACGGTGATCCGCGGGCCCTGAGGTCTCACTCTCATTATGTCAGCGCGGTGCGCGCCCGGCCCCTGCTATCTCCGCGCCACGCCAACAAACCCTGGCCCGGCCGACGGAAAGAATGTCAGGGAGGTGGTTTTTGTTTTCCTAAGGAGGAGACGAGGAGAGGAGGAGGGGAGGAGAGGAGAGGACAGGGGAGGAGAGGAGGCGAGGACAGGGGAGGAGGGGGGAGGTGTGAGGAAGGGAGGAGAGGGGGAGGGGAGGAGGAAGGAGGGAAGGAGAGGGAGGAGGAGAAGAGAGGAGGAGGAGGAGAGGAGAAGAGGAGGGGAGGAGGAGGAGGAGAAGAGGAGGGGAGAGGAGAGGAGGAGGCGAGGACAGGGGAGGAGGAGAGGAGGGAGGAGGGTGGAGGTGTGAGGAAGGGAGGAGAGGGAAGGAGAGGGGGAGGGGAGGAGGAAGGAGGGAAGGAGAGGGAGGAGGAGAAGAGGAGGAGGAGAAGAGGAGGGGAGGAGAGGGAGGAGGAGAGGAGGGAGGAGAGGGGAGGAGGAGAGGAGAAGAGGAGGGGAGGAGAGGGAGGAGGAGAGGAGGGAGGAGAGGGGAGGAGGAGAGGGGAAGAGGAGGAGTGAAGGAAAGGAGGGGACATCAGTCAGTGCTACTGCCGCTGCTGCCGCCCGTGGTTATTATTATTCACCACCGCCATTTTGGGTTCAGAGTTGAGAGTCGCTGGAGGATCGGTTTTCACGTCTCTGGGGGAAAGGTGTTGGCTGAAGGTTCTAGTGGATCCAGAGGCTCTCCTCTCATTAAACCCGGGCTCACCTCCCTCCTCGTCCCTTCAATGTTTCCACTCGGCCTGACGGGAACACCCGTTAACAGCGGCGGGCTGACGATACATCCACAGAGAATAACGTATATATACATACACAAACACATTTAAATACATTGAGATGAGGACGGCGAGGGCTAGTGATCATAGGGTCAGAGGTCAGGACCAAAGGAAGTCAGGGGTCAAGTAACTATTGAGTCCCGTATAAACGTATTCCGTTTGTTACAGTCCAACATTTAGCAGGAACAACACGACGCTGAGTATATCCTTCAGTGTATCGGTCCATTCAAAAGGTCCCTCTGCTCTTTGTGCTGTGTCCTGGAAGTCAATCCTTCGTCCGGACTTAAACCTGTTTTAAGTCTCTTGCCGGACATTATTTTCCCCAAATGCTGCACAAAGATAGTCTGATCAGTGACAAGGGTTCATGTAGGAAGGGTGCAGCGATAGTGGCCTGTTCACAAACCAACGTCCAGCTTCAAGTTTGCTTGTTGTCCTCCAGTTTCCATAGTGGTGTGTGGCCAGTGACTAGCATAGCATGGCTAATGACTAGCATAGCATGGCTAGTGACTAGCATGACATGGCTAGTGACTAGCATAGCATGGTTAGTAACTAGCATGGCATGGCTAGTGACTAGCATGGCATGGCTAGTGACTAGCATCACATGGCTAGTGACTAGCATCACATGGCTAGTGACTAGCAAGACATGGCTAGAGAATAGCATAGTATGGCTAGTGACTAACATGACATTGCTAGCTACTAGCACGGAATGGCTAGCTACTAACATGACATGGCTAGTGACTAGCATGACATAGCTAGCGCTAGCACGACATGGCTAGAGACTAGCATGACATGGCTAGAGACTAGCATGACATTGTTAGAGACTAGCATAACATAGCTAGTGACTAGCATGACATTGCTAGTTACTAGCATAGCATAGCTAGTGACTAGTATAGCATGGCTAGTGACTAGCATGACATGGCTAATGACTAGCATGACATGGCTAGTGACTAGCATGGTACGGCCAGTTACTAGCATAGCATGGCTAGAGACTAGCATGACATGGTTAGTGACTAGCATGATGGCTAGAGACTAGCATGATGGCTAGAGACCAGCACAGCATTGCTAGTGACAAGCATAGCACGGCTGGTGACTAGCATGACATGGCTAATGACTAGCACAACATAGCTAGTGACTAGCACGAAATGGCTAGTGACTAGCACGTTGTGGCTAGTGACTAGGATGACATGGCTAGTGACTAGCACGGCATGGCTAGTGACTGGCAGACATGCTGGACCAGGCGCCCTCCATCCTCCAGATGGAGAAGGCGTAGCTCAGCCTCTCGTGCGCCAGGTAGTTGCAGCCGGCCGGCTTGCCGTCGGCGTCGTCGTTCTGCAGCACCTGGTACAGGAAGTCGATGTAGCGCGACGCCAGCTTCAGGATCTGGATCTTGCTCAGCTTGTCCGAGGGCAGCGTGGGGATGATCTGCCGCAGCGAGGCGAAGGCGTCGTTCAGCGACTGGGTGCGCTGCCGCTCCCGCACGTTGGCGATCTCCCGCTGGGCGAAGGGCTCCTCTCCGCCGCCGGGCCCCGGCGAGAGGGAGGATCCCGAGGAAGGGGACCGCTGTAGGGGGCTCCTCTTGGGTCTCTTGGGGCGCCGAGGCCCCTGGCCCTGGAGGTCGGCCCCAGGGGTCTGGTCCATCTTTCCGTCCTCGTCTTCGTCGCCTTCCTCTTCTTCCGCGGTCAGGGCGGCCTCGCCGGCCGCCGCCGCCGCCTGTTCGGCCGGAGGTCTCCTGCGCGTGACCCCGGGCGTCACCATGACGACAGGGCAGGTGTTAGAGGGCGGCCTCCCGGTCTCCTCCGCTCCCCGGGGCGAGGCGGCGGTCCCCACCTCGGAGCGGTTATGGATGTCGGGCCGCTCGTCCTCCCTCATGGCTGGGTGGTCCGGCACCTCCAGTCCCCCTAAACCCAGGTCCTCCTCCTCCACCTCCTCCTCCTCCGCAGCAGCAGCAGGTCCTCTCTGTGTCCACCGAGTGCTGTCCCTTCTGGTTCTCAAGGAAACACCCACAAGGATCACAAGGAACACATCCTAGTGGCCTCTGTGCGATCCCTCCCCCCGCACGCTTTGCGTTGTTCTGCGGCCCTGGTGGTCTCGCGCGCCCCAGGTATCGTCTGGGATTATGCCTCCCTTTGCCTCCTTCTTCCCCGCAGGACTCTGTCGAGCCAAAAACATCCAAAATGGCGGGCGTCCTCACAGATCAGGGTAAGCTCTTCGAGGCTTCTGCGTGGTCGGCCAGCAGTGTGTAGTTCCCAGTTCTCCGAGAAGGTTTGTTCTCCAGCCCGTCCCTCACTGCAGCTACATGTGAGGCTGCGGCCCGTCCAACTCACTTCTTTAAAGTGGGGGGAAAAAGAGGGAATCGACTTTAGCTTCCCACCCAGCCAGTCCACCGATTGGCTCAGAGGACGTGCAGCGTTTCAAGCCAAGCCAAAGACGTGAGGAGCCTACATGTGTTTGACGATTGGCTGCATCAAAGGGACGAGGCGGAGACAAAGGTGTGTGGATCGACCAACCAGAATGGGGGGTGTTGTGACGGCGTTCTGTGGACTTTTTTTTTTTTCTCTCTTTCCCTCTTTCTCTCAGAAGTTTCCAGAGTTTATGGGTTCCAGATTTATTTCAGAAGGAGCTGCTGCCAGCGCCTCCCTCCCCTGTTTTGTTCTGCTCCCCCCCCCCCCCCCCACCCCCCCCCCCCAGCGCTCAGCGCTCACCACAGCCTCACTCTCATCCCAAAACAACTCAGATACAGAGAAAAACGTACACAAGACGTACGAGACTCTTTGCAAACATGGTGCAAAGGAGCCATTAAACCGGTCAGTTTGTGCTCCGCCGGTACATCTCGCCGCTCAACGAGCAGCTCTTGGATGCAACCTCAGTCGGGCGTTGGAAATGAAAAAGGGCTTCAGCAAATCTCCAAAGCTTTTCGATGGCAAACCGGACCAGAGCACTCATCCCCGGGCCGCCCTCGCCAACACATGAGGCGGTCGGTTCCTCACCTTAAAAACAGGGGGAGCATTGAAACGTGCGCTCGTTGTACATGCATGCCCAAGAGCCGAGGAAGGGGTAAGAGGGGTAGAGTGGGGGGGGGGTGGGGGGGGGCACCTTTGCGTGTGGCCTCGCCTCCCACTGATGTCATGAAACCAAACCTCCGACCCGGCGCGTTGCGCTGCCCCCCGGCCAATCACAGATAAGTCCTCCAATCATCCCGGGGGGGGGGGAGACGCCGCGTGCTCACACACAATGCGTGACATTGTTCCCGGGCCGAGGGTCCTCTGGCGCTCTGTGGAAACACATGCCCCCCCCCCCCCCCCCCCCCCCCCCCCCCCCCCCCCCCGTCTGGTCCCCCCACCTCCTCTACTATAAACATCAGCCCCTCTAATAGGGGGCTGGGCCCACGGCTGTTTACACATGAGGTCGCCTTGGCCCGGACGGCCGTAGCTACGCTCTGTCCAGCGCAACGCCGCGGACACCGTGAGAGGCTAGGGTGATGGCCCCGGTCAGGGGGGGGGGGGGTCCGGGCTGCACTGTGAGGGGGGGGGGGGGGGGTTCTCTGAAGGTCTGCAGAGAAGGAATGAGCAGCAGCAGAGCTGGTCTGTTTGTACTGCAGGCTCGAGTGAGAACTCGGCATAAATATTTCCACCGAGCGACCTGTGGCATCGCATGTGGAGCACACGCATGCACACACACACACACACACACACACACACACACACACACACACACACACACACACACACACACACACACACACACACACACACACACATACCGACACACATAGTTGAGAAGAATAAAGTGAGACGGTAACGTACTGTATGGTAATTCACTGGAGCACCCTCCCGTCTGAAGATCTCCGCCACTAGCTACAGTCCATCTTTAACAGGAGGGCCCCTAGCTACAGTCCATCTTTACCAGGAGGGCCCCTAGCTACAGTCCATCTTTAACAGGATGGCCCCTAGCTACAGTCCATCTTTAACAGGAGGCCCCTAGCTACAGTCCATCTTTAACAGGAGGCCCCTAGCTACAGTCCATCTTTAACAGGAGGCCCCTAGCTACAGTCCATCTTTACCAGGAGGGCCCCTAGCTACAGTCCATCTTTAACAGGAGGCCCCTAGCTACAGTCCATCTTTACCATGAGGGCCCCTAGCTACAGTCCATCTTTAACAGGAGGCCCCTAGCTACAGTCCATCTTTAACAGGAGGCCCCTAGCTACTGTCCATCTTTAACAGGAGGCCCCCTAGCTATGTCCATCTTTAACAGGAGGCCCCTAGCTACAGTCCATCTTTACCATGAGGGCCCCTAGCTACAGTCCATCTTTAACAGGAGGGCCCCTAGCTACAGTCCATCTTTAACAGGAGGCCCCCTAGCTACAGTCCATCTTTAACAGGAGGCCCCTAGCTACAGTCCATCTTTAACAGGAGGCCCCTAGCTACAGTCCATCTTTAACAGGAGGGCCCCTAGCTATGTCCATCTTTAACAGGAGGCCCCTAGCTATGTCCATCTTTAACAGGAGGCCCCTAGCTATGCCCATCTTTAACAGGAGGCCCCTAGCTACAGTCCGTCTTTAACAGGAAGGCCCCTAGCTATGTCCATCTTTAACAGGAGGGCCCCAGGATAAGTTTGACATTATTGTCCGAAAGGGACAATAATATCTTGCATACTTATAAATATACATTACATTTACAATACAATCAATACAATGCAAATAAATATGTAAAACTGTGTGACTTAAAGGCTACTGTCTGTTAATGCTGTTCACAAGAAAGAAAGTTCACTTCCTTCAGAGTGGACACGTGACAATTCCTCAATTGCATATGTTTGGAGTCTGAGTTTGTCCATTTTATGACGAGGTTGATATTGCTTTGCTCAGTGTAATGTTTTAATAACTATAAGACATTCATACGTTAGTAATTCCAATAGCTCCGATGCAAGGACTCTCTCCTGCCTCTCCTTATCAGTCTATATGATATACTCTACTGCCACCTTATGGTCAGTGATATATATAGCATATAGACACATTACATCCACCTTCCTAGATGTGTTACTTGTGTGCAGAGGAATTCAGAGAGTTAAGACAATGGAAGTTCAAAATACTTTTGTCACCTGGTTCATGGAGACTTCAAATAGTTATCGGAAGTGCTTGATGGGCCAATGTAATCTTAAATATAGACAGAGAACCACGGTTTCTGGTAATTATGAATATAAATGCATTGATTTACAATATGTATATTGCACACCGACATGGGTGTCTAGTTACAACAATGTATTTTCTTTTTATGTTTATAGGTAAAATTCGCTCATATTTGCCCAGGTGAAAAGATATTATAGTTTTATTTTGAAAGAGTGCACTTTTTGTATGTAACTTCAAGTATGCTTAAGTGTACTCAAGAAGTCCTTGAGCTCTACTTGAGTATACTTTAAGTGTAAAATAGTATGCTAAATTGGCACAACTTTTTACAAACTTGAGTACACCACGGAAATATATTATTTGTTAGCATTCGAAACACACTTGCAGTACAATTGTATTATATCACCTGTTTGAAAAATACTTACAAGGCATTACAGTTCAATTGATAGTAGTATAGAAGTGTATTTTGAATACACTATTATCATACTTCTATCATATGTCAAATAAAATCCAAATACATTTTCTGACGATATATATATATAAAGTTCTGTCCTAATATATGCATCATCAAAGGCATGTACTTTAAGTATAATGTTATTATACTATATGTAGTTTACAAATATGAAGCGTATTTTATCCCTGCTTATACTACAGAATAGAAGTATATTTTGAGTACTTTATACTGATAAAAATTTGGTACCAGATAAGACCTGTAATGTTGATTGATTTCTTAAAGGTGCCATGGCATGAAAATCTCACTTTATGAGGTTTTCTAACATAAATATGGGCCGTTTCTCAATACGCGTACTTGTGCGTGCTTGTGTGCTCGTGGACTCGTGAAACGTCATCAGTCGTTGCCCGAGCACTGTTCCAATTCGAAGCACGCATCAAGCGAGTACTGTCGTAAAACCCGGAAGTGTTCTGGATGCGTGCTCGATATCGCCGTTTCACCGAGCATGCATCGGAGGTGGCTCGTGTGTGCTTGCTCCCGCTATAAATCCCAGGATGCATTTCGCACTCGCAGCAGTACGAGGGCGGACAATATGGAGAAGACGCACAAGTTACAACTGTAGCTTAAGTTACTCTTAACTTATATATTTATATAATATATAATATATAGGCCTAATATAATAATAATAATATATAAATATATATATGTAAGGTCGTGTGTGTGTATAGCTTATAGGCCTACACATGACAGGACACTCATATATTTTCAATTGTTATTCATTCAGAATATTTACATACTATTTGAAAATGAAAGAGGCTGGGATTTTGTTTTATATCATTTGTTTATATTGTTCAGTACTAGTAGTATATGCCTAAATGAGGCCGTAGCACAGTTAACGGACGAGCAGAGGTGGTGACGTCATCGAGTCCGCTGCTGTTCCAATTGCAGGTACGTACTCGCGTGCTCGCAAGTATGTGCTTGAAGTACAGACTTGCCAAGTACGTGCTAGCAAGTCATCGAGTCCGTAGTACGCGTGCTACGAATTGAGAAACGGCCTTAGTCACTGGCGCATGTGTCGTTGCTAGTTTACAACTGGCGCAAAGCGTTCTTTTCCCACCAGCGCCACTCGCCGGTAAATTAGGGATTGATCATGCGCCGCAAGGGGCGGTTCGGCGGAAGGAGGAGGTGTGTTCTGGCGCAAACGGTATTTTGCCGACTCTGAATACCATTGCGCTACTGACCAGGAAATACCTGGGGCGCGTTGTTCAGACGCTATTTTAAGGGCGCATGCATACATGCGCATGCGATGCATACGGATTGCTTGTGCACCTCGCGCATACACTTTGCTTCTCTCATCTACCTAGCCGCACATTCTTGGTAAATTATTTGGGAAAGAACAGCTGATGCAGCGGTAATAAGTTGTACTTTTAAATCAATGCATCTGCAAACACCGTACAGCAAACACATATTTTCTTGACACAGACATCGTGTAGGCCTACATGCCCATAACTCTTGACACAGACATCGTGTAGGCCTACATGCCCATAACTTTTAGGATTGATGAGTAGGCCTATTTGATCGTGAAAAACATTGTTTTACCGCGAGTGAGTGTTAAAAAGAATGAATGAATGCGGGCGCGCGTGTGTGCTCTGTAAGGCGCCCAGTTTCCAACCTCGAAATTTCACTTAATTTAAATTTAATTTGCATGGTATTTCTTATCCTTACCAGATGCCCGAACCACCTCAGCTGACTCCTTTCTAAGTAAAGGAGCAGCGGCTCTAATCCGAGTTCCTCACGGATGGCTGAGCTTCTCACCCTATCCCTATCTCGTCCTTTCGGTCATCACCCAACCCTCATGACCATAGGTGAGGATAGGAACGAAAATCGACCGGTAGATCGAGAGCTTTGCCTTGCGGCTCAGCTCTCTTTTCGTAACAACGGTAAAGCGAACGCAATACCGCCCCCGCTGCTCCGATTCTCCGGCCAATCTCACGCTCCATAGTTCCCTCACTCGCGAACAAGACCCCGAGGTACTTGAACTCCTTCACTTGGGCAAACTAAACACGTAACGCATAATACAATCAATGGCAATGTCTTTTACCGCGGGGACACATGCATATTAGGATAGCATACAATACTGATAAGAAACAATGTTTATAATGTATTGCGTATATCATTAAATAGAACCACAGTTACCGCATATCATATGTTATATTATAGCCTATCATACGTTTTCTTTGCCGAAATTTATTTGAGGACTCAGTATATTCCATGTGTGAATTAGGCCATATTATTTGGCAATAAACTAAGCCATTTGTAGTATGAAATTCTCGGAGACTGCAGACGCGCTGTCAAAATATTAACTCGTCCGATTCAAATGCGCTCATGGCTCTTAAAGGGGATGGGAGCTGGCACTCTCATTGGTTTGTTGCACGTTACGCCCAAACCACACCTACGGGTAATTAGGCTGCTTCAGACCAACCCTTTTGACACTTGCGCCGCGGCGCAAGCGTCATTTATCCGCCTGTAAAATAGCGATAGCGCCGCAGAACCGCCCACAAAGCTACTTGCGCTTTGCGCTTCCCACTTGCGCTTCAGACCGTTAAAATAGGGCCCTAGGTGTTCTGCTCACCTTTGAAAAAAAGGAGGCTCAAGCGCGCTGATTTGGAATGTGGTTTCATATGTTGTCACATAGGATCTAAGCTCCTCCCTTTACTCTGCCTGGCCCGCCCAGAGAATTTGGCCCGCCAATGAGACACGACCGTGCCAGTGCCACATGTGTGTGTGTGTGTGTGTGTTTGAATACACACACTGTAACGTGTTTCATG
Organism: Gadus chalcogrammus; assembly: GCF_026213295.1. Lineage (NCBI taxonomy): Eukaryota > Metazoa > Chordata > Actinopteri > Gadiformes > Gadidae > Gadus > Gadus chalcogrammus. Next base: position 20,304,622 of record NC_079412.1, read on the forward strand.
TCGGTTCTTTGACGTCTCTTGTATTTCCACAACGAGACTGTAGTGGAGGTTATCTCAGCCATGTTTGAGAAGGAATTGGGGGAAAGGAACTTTGGCTTTGACTCCCTGATGTACATGAACTGCGACATGCCGCCGCGAGGCACCACCGCCGCGGCAGCGCGCAGCGGGCAGCCGGCAGCCCGCTGCCGGCTGCAGCGGGCTGCACACAAGTAATCACACAGGATGGCCTTCACAGTTTCAAATACCATTTGACAAGCTGGAGACCACTCAAACTTGACAGTCTTTTTTAACAACTCAGTCAGTGGAGCTACAACAGTAGAACAATTCCTACAAAAGCCCCGGTAGTAGCCTACCAACCCCAAGAAACTCGTCAGTTCCTTTTTTGTCACTGGCTGAGGATACTGTTCGATGGCCTGTACTTTATCCAGCAGAGGACGCACCTCACCATGCCCCACTTGCCGACCAAGGTATGTCACTGTTGCCTTCGCAAACTCACACTTGACAGATTGACAGTAAGGCCCAATCCCGTTTCTTTGCTCACTGTCTCAACCCTACATCTCAACCCTAACCCTCATTGCTCATTGCTACCCCTCATTGCTACCCCTCATTGCTACCCCTAACCGATCCCCTACCAAATGGGACAACCCTACCCTGTGACGTCATCGTGGCCTCCCCGTGCCCCCTAGCAGATAACCAGACCCCTGGTAATGTTACAAGTGACAGACTGGCTGCCATTGTCTCGGGCAACGAGCAAGACCCATTGTAAAGATGTTTAACCTGAAATGGTATTTATATTTTGTAATTGGCATGTTTAAATAAAGTGTTAAAAAAAAAATAATAATAATAATACCATTTGTCCCTCGTAATATACCTTTATTTTGAATCTCACTTAGCTACAGTTACAGCTACAGACTGGCCACACTCACACTGGCAGATTTGAGCACGGTTAGGTGCTAAAACAGCCACGGCCACGGCCAGATGGCCTAGTGTGAGTGCACCCTTAGATAATAATCGGTTAAGAACAAGAACACTTTAGAAGAAACACTTTATTTAAATAAGAAACACTGAACCACACATCTAAAAATACACACACACGCACACCTAAAAATACACACACACACACACACACACACACACACACACACACACACACACACACACACACTCTCTCTCAGCTTTTAAGAGAATGGTGGAGAATCACATCTTCTCCACCATTCCGCCAACTTTGCCTCGCTCTCCTCATGCCTCGCCTGCTCCCTGGCACTCTCCTCTTGGAAGGGGTGTCTGGGGTGGTGGAAGAGGTGCCTGGGGTGGAGGAGCATGAGGGAGAGGTGGGGGGGGCTGGTGGCAGTGGACTCAACGAAGTCCTGAAAGAAAACGAATAAGAAGGAATTAGGAATTATATGCCAGAACTGGTTGATATGGCCATATGTTATGTACAATATATAATAGCTATGTACACAATATAGTACTGCCAAAAAATACATTGATTAACCATGTAATATTACTAATATAATATAATATATTAGTGTATATAATAATACTTATAGAATATTACTAATATAATATTTTATATTATATATTACTAATATAATATAATATATTAGTATAAAGCTTATTTTTAACCTGGAATCACTAGAACATGGAAGATCTGGATATCATACGACATGATATCCAGCCCGGTCGTATGCAGTCCGGTCTGCAGCCCGGTCGACGGCCGGGCTGCAGAGCCCGTGATCGGGCTGCAGCCCGGCCGAGAACCGGGGTCGGGCGGCCCGCGAAAGTCGGCCGCGGACTTTCGCGATCTTCCGCGAAAGTCGGCCACAGACTTTCGCGATCTTCCGACAGTCCGCGGCCGGGCTTCGAAGCCCGCGGCCGGGCTGCAGAGTATAATTAATAAAATAATTACTAGTTAATTACAGAGAAAACACTTACATTTGTGTTTTTCCAATCCTGTCGCATCTTTTCGCCCTCCATCTTGTCTAGGATATTTCTTGATTTTCCGTTTTCTCGCAAGGTATTGTGGGAGCAAGTCAGAACTGAAGCGCTTTGAGGGTGGCCATCGAAAATCTCAATTTTGAGGGGATGTTAGCCCTCCCCCTACCCCTTAAACTACCTTTAAAATGGTATTGGGACATGGCTCCACGGCGCGTGAACGCGCAACAGCGAGGGTTAGGGCTGAGATTTTGAAGCAAGCAAAGGAATGAGATTCAACCTAAGGTGAGCCTCTGCCAAGCGGTCAAACGGTGCTCGAACACGCTCAATGTGGTCAGACCAATTGTCAGAATATACCACAACATCATCTAGTTAAACAGCGCAGCCGACCAGACCCCCCACCACCTTATTCATTAATCGCTGAAACGTAGCGGGTTCTTTAAGCAATCCAAACGGCATGACACAGTATGAATACAGCCCAGACGGGGTAATAAAATCTGAAGTTTCCTGTGCTCTCTTGGACAAAGGGACCTGCCAATAGCCCTTCAAGAGATCAAATTTGCTAATGTACTCTGCCGCACCAACTTGCTCAATAAAGTCATCCATGTGTGGTAAAGGAAATGAATCGGGTTTAGTGACACTGTTAACCTTTCTGAAATCAGAGCAAAATCGACGAGTATTATCCGATTTCGGGACAAGCAAACAAGGCGACGCTCAGCTGGAAGATGACGGCTCTGCTATGCCATTTTCTAACATATAACTGACTTCAGCATCCAAGTCCAAAAACAGTTGTCTTATCGGCTCTGAATCTCCCACATCAATATCTTGCTCCAAAACATTTGTACGTGAAGGTACATCACCAAACAGACAGGGATACCCCTGTATAAGCCCCACTAGCTCAGTGCGCTGCGGCCCAGACAGATGATCCAAAACCCCATTTAAGTCAGCGAATACCTCAGAATTCTTAAGTTGACCAGTCAACAATGCTGAGTCATGGTTAGGCAACCCGTCCTCACAAAACGCCTCACCCTTAACTGTGTTACAGTTTTTCTCAGTCGCTTTGGTACATTTCTCAGATCAGAATTGAAATTTGCAAAGCAGTAAGTGCATTTCTCAAAACAATGTGTTCAAATAGCAAAACACCATGGATTAACTGCAAAAGCCAGCCTCTTGCTCAAAATCCTTAGTTCATCTCTCAAAATTAAATATCTGTTTCAATGAACATGTCAGTGCCATCAGAATGACAAGTCCTTGTGTCATTGTCTACGGATAAGACAGTCAAATTGCTTAGTCATGTTGTCAATATAACAGTGTACTCTGGAGGGATGTTCTGATGTAAACTATGGCTAAAGTTTTGAAGACAATTATTGTAAATTGTAAGTTACACCTTAGTGTATGTGGGAGATTGATTGCAAGAGATTGGACAAGATTCACATTTACGCTTTGACTGTTTGTGCTGTAATTTGTTGACAGACCATGTCATTGCTAGAAATGTGAACATAGGAAAATCTCCTTAGGGTAAACTGTACATGCATTGCTGTAGGAATTACAGTGCAGTCATCCTACAACTCCTGACGTTCCTGTCTGTTGGGCCACAAATTCTCAGACAATGTAACATTGTGTTGTGCTCCAGCTATATACTTGCCAGTTCATGGTTCAGGAGATGCACCTTTGAGCTATTCCAGTGCTGGTTGATCGTTGGTTGATCTAACACTTCACAGATTTCCCTTCTTTAGGGAAAGTCAAGATTCACCTGGTAGCAATTGACCAATTCAGGACAGATATAGAAAAAAGAACAAAAAAAAGAGTCTAATGCCAGTGTATAGAAATGTATAGAAATAGGCTTGACATACCGTATTATGACAAATTGTTCAACCATTTTACATGTAAAGACTTTTGCAATGAACTAATACCTAAATGTTGTGGGGGTGAGACTATTCCATAGAGACCATTACAATACATTTTGATCAACATGATATAAGCAATTGATAATGTAGGAAAGAGCAGAGTATTGTACATAATCATGTGCATGGATGTACCAAAGCATTCGCAACGCGTTCAAATAAATGAGAAACTGTTTTTTTCATGTGCACAAGTGACACACTGATGTGAAGATTGAACAGGTAGTTTTGAGAATTTCAATTCTGATCTGAGAAATGAACCAAAGCGACTGAGAAAAACTGTAATAACAAACAGGATGAGCGAACTCTGCAACTTGACCCTTCTCAGAAGACTCACGCTCATGATACGCCATTAACAGACTCACATGGCAAAGCTGATGATGTTTACGACGCTCTGGAGTAGAAATTCAATAATTTTTGTCGGACAGCTGCTTTATGACCGTATATGGCCCCATAAATTTGGCCTGAAAGGGAGAACTGACCAGCGGCAACAAAGCCAGAACCTGGTCACCCGGACTGAAAACACGCCGCTCAGCCCGACGGTCAGCACGTAGTTTCATTTTCTTTTGTACCCCCGCTAGTTTCTCTTTCGCCGGCTCCGTTGCGGCATACAGATGCTGTTTGAAACCATTGACATATTCAATTAAGTTCTTCTGTGGCTCACTGTCAATCCAACCATCCTGCAAAGCCGCCAACGGCCCCCTTACAGTGTGACCAAACACCAGCTCGTTGGGACTGAAACCAGTGCTCTCCTGAGTGACCCCTCTCGCTGCAAGCAATAACCAAGGTGAACCATCTTCCCAGTCAGCAGCCATTTGCACACAGTATGCACGCATCAACGACTATAATGTCTGATGGAACCGTTCGAGTGCTCCTTGACTCTGAGCGTGATATGCAGAGGACTGATTATGCCTGAAGCGTAGCAATTTTAATACCTGTGCAAACAGATGCGACGTGAACTTTCACCCCTGGTCACTTTGAATTGTTTTTGGAATACCAAAGATTGATATAAATTGGCTGAGAGCACGCACAACCACCTTTGTTGTTAACGTACGCAACGGGTACGCCGCTGGATATCTTGTGTTTTTGCACATAACAGTCAGTAAGTACTCCGCACCAGACTTTGAAGGAGGAAGCGGCCCCACACAATCAATAATTAAGTGCTCAAACGGCTGATCAATAGCTGGAATCGGATACAATGGTGCCACTTTATTGGTCTGATTAGGTTTTCCGATTAACTGGCAAGTATGACATGTTTTGATGTAATCAGCAACACTCTTCTTAACACGGGGCCAAAAGAAATGCCTCAAAATGCGGTTGCATGTTTTAGAAACCCCCATGTGACCAGACTCATCGTGTGACACCCTCAAAACTCTTTCGCGAAATGTTGCTGGCACGATAACCTGGTACACCGGATCGCCAATACCCCTTTCGCCATGCGGTACCCACTTGCGCAATAAAACGTCATCCTGGATGACATATCCCTGCGCATAATTTCCTACCTCTCCTGGAGGAAGCACGGACTGAAAAAGCTCCTTCAAGGTTGGATCTGCTCTTTATTCGCTCACCAACACCTTATGTGAGACAGACAACAGTGTGTTAGACATGGACACAAACTCTGCGGCACCATCTACCTGCCCTGAAAAATCGACTTCCTTACTGGCCCTGTTCATAGCACCCGTCACCGCACATGCTGTGAACACCTCGGGGAACTGTCTCTCATTCTCATCAGGGCCTTCGCTGCCAATCGGCATAGAAACAACAATAGGCTGCGCTGACTGTTCAGCAAATACACGGTCCCCGCACACATCATTACCCAGTACCACCGCAATGCCCTCAAAAGGCAGAGCCGGCCGCAGTCCCATTCACTACGTGCACATTAGCATATGCTACTTCCGGTAGCGTACTTCCTATTGGCTGTCGAGCTTCCGGTATCAACACGACTCGGCTGGAATCCGGTAGCCCAATGGCCGAAGCAAATTTCTCAAGATGTCTCGGACATATGCCGGCGATAACAGTTGACGATGTTCATCGACTGGTCAGCATATTTTCACCCGCACCCCAAAGCAAACGAGAAAAGGGGTTTATACTGTATCTATCGCAATATTTGCACAATTTTGAAGGTAAGTCACAACAACATGATATCCATGCTACGTGCTAAAGTTATGTTATCTGGTCAATTTTATGTTATCTCTATACATTATAAAAGTCGAAATCGTGCGTTAGATGTTTGTCTTAGCCCTTGTTTAGTTTATGATGTTATGTTCGGAGGATATGTGTTGTTGACACTCCTGCGTGTTATATAGGCAGTAGCCTAAAAGTATCAAACGTTGGTTCGTTCGTTGTCAAGTTCGCAAACTGCGATTGCCTGTGTATGAACAAACGAACTTTAGATGGACAACAATATTTTCCTATTAGAGTTGCTAGTCATTGTTCTTACCAACTAACTTGCATGCTATCCTATTAATTACTAACTTGCTAAAATTGTTATTTTTCCACAGTGTCTGACAAAGATCCGGGTTCAGGAGAGGTGATGGTCAGGGCAGAGTGCTACAGGTCAATGAGGAAAAGATCTTATGTTACTAATGATTAAGTTAATTGTACATGTTCATTTGAATGCTTTGTTTATTGAAGGGCAATCTCCTTTCTCTTTATTTAATTCCCCCATATCCCTTGATTTATCAATAAATGATAACGTATTCAAACATTTTATCAGTTGTCTCCCTCCTTTTTGTTGCACCTCTTTAACGAGCAGGGGTTCGTAACAGGCAGTGACACGTCATGCTAACGCGATCCAAGCAAAGTATACAAAAAGTTGGACCACGTCACAATTATTCTGCTTGCTGTTGCTCTGTGGATATTGAACTTGTGACCAAGCTCCCTTTGTGTACAGCCGGTTGACAGGTAGTTGAGGAAGAGGAAGAGCTCGTCAATTGGCAGCAGTTTCTAGGGAAAATAGTCACTGTATTAGATACTGTAGATAGAAGCACTACAACACAACGATAACATACACAAACTAGGGTGTTTAAAATATGTGGTGCATGCACAGAGCTGAGCAGAAACAATACACAGTTAACTGCCTCTTCTGTGGCAGTCACCAGCAAAATGTGTGATCCACATGTACCGAGCCGGTGGTATATGTTTATTGTAAAACTTACTGTTGGTCTGTTCATAGGGGTCTCAGTGGATGTACTGGTGGAGAGGTTCTTCTGACCACTGGTGACTCTCACCATTCTGCTTGTTGCCTCTTGAATTAGATCCCAAAAGGCCATCAAATGTTCATATGATGGAAATCTGCATGCAAACAGGACATAGCTTTTATGGTGATGGCATTCATATTACATTAAAACATTCCAATTGAATCATCATTCAAATCAATCATACAGATGGGAGGCAAGTGGAATGCTTGTGTGATAATTAGAAAAGTTCAGGTTCAAAATTTCTTAGCTGGAATAGTAGCGAATGTCACTAGGTGATGTAGAAAACCGTTGCAATCCAAATCTCTCCATGTGCAGTGTTTCGATCTGCCGTGTGAGCTCCTCGATCTGCCTCGACATGCTCTCAAATTTCTCACGGTCGACCACGATGAAAGAGCTGGCTGTGGAATCGTGGTCTTCCATCAGAGGTGTCGAAGCCAACTCAGTACAACCAGAGACAGTGTTTTCACCCATTTCCATTTCCACGGTGGTGTCATCCTCGGGGGCGCGGTCCAAAGCCTGGGTTGCTTGAGGCCGGTGTTGTGTCGAGATCTGTTTCCCCGTCGAGATGTGTTTCCCCTAGTCCCAGATAATGACTGTCAGGATGCGTTCCCCCTGTTCTAAATGGTCAAATTGAATGATATCAGCCTGAAAATCACAGCACTTATCTGTTGTGGGGAAATAAGTCAGCAGTATGAATTTGAAAGATGTGTGAGCCTCCTTTCCTATGGAACAGAGGGGGAACAGCATCTGACAGTAATATTCCAAGCTGTCAGGATGCGTTCGCCCTGTTCTAAATGGTCAAATTGAATGATATCAGCCTGAAAATCACAGCACTTATCTCTTGTGTGGAAATAAGTCAGCAGTATGAATTTGAAAGATGTGTGAGCCTCCTTTCCTATGGAACAGAGGGCCTTTTCGGGTAATTTCGGACGGGGGCGGGGACTAGGGGAAACAGATCTCGACGGGGAAACAGATCTCGACACAACACCGGCGATCCCAAACTCCGGGCCGTTGAGGTTTTTTTGTGTAATTATTCCAACCGAACAAGGATGGAATAATATTTGGTCGAAGACACCGCTTTCCAGGAGAAGAGATAACTATGTCGCTTGCTCAAAGTGTCGACTACACACTCTAGAGCTGGTGGTTGGGGTGAAACCTTCTCTTCTGACTTTCACAAGCCACTGGGCGCGTAAATTAGGTTCATTTGGGAAACTATGAAAGCTCAAAACTTTGTTGAATCTCCCCCCGGCAGTACAAAGTGCCACACAACAATGGTGGTTATTACCACCGACTGCCCTTTGAAAAGTAAATCGTTTTTTCCGATCCATTGCGAACAATAACATCACACGGCCAGCCGGCTAATGTCAACAAACCGCCAAGCGGAAGCTAGAGGCTCAACTTCCGCCCTCAAACAGGAAGTTAGCATTTTCGTCGTGCACAGAGTGAATTTCTACTTCCCCAGTAACCAATGTAGTGTGCAACACAAGCCTATGTACTGGCACAAAAAAGGTAGACATCTCCATGCCTAACACTGGCAAAACACTTCCTGTATCAGTCTCCTCAGAAAATGGCAACACGGACGACAGGATAAACGAACCAAAAGCCCCCGTGTCCCGCAATACAATCAATGGCACTTGATTATTACGACCAACCAAAGAGACATGCCCCTTAGACATGAAAGGCAAGTAGGGCTGCAAAGCAGGATCAGCTGCGATTGCATCTGGCAACTCACCCCCTTGCTGGTCTGGCATTCTACCTGGACCTGGGCCCTTTGGATGGTCCGCCTTTGCCTTGCCTGAAATCCGATGAGCACATGCTACTGGTCTCCCCTGTGTACCAACGTGCCTGCCATGAGCCTGGCGCACCGGACAGTCCCTTTTCCAGTGACCCCTTTTGTGACAAAAATGGCACACATCGTCAAACTCACGGCTGCCACGATCACCTCTCAAACCTGGGACCAAACCTCCACCTGAACGCCCAGAGAAATACCCCGCCTGACCATTTTCCCTATCAAACCCTAAACGGTGAGCGCGGGGACCAATACTTTTGTCTGTCAGTATTCATCAGCTAAAGCAGCAGCTTCTGCCGCAGTCTTTACTTTTTGTTTACTAATATACATGGCTATTTTCTCAGGGACTGAGTTCCTAAATTGTTCCAGCACCATTAAATTACACAAATCATCAAAATCATCAACCCCAGATGCTGCACACCAGCGAGTGAAGTAAGTACCCAAATCACGGGCAAATTCCAGGTAAGACCCATCTCCCTTTTCCCAATATCTAAAACGCTGCTTATATGCTTCGGGGACTAACACATACACTTTGAGCACCGCACCTTTAACTTTAGCATAAAAGGCACTGTCTGCTGTTGACAACGACGACAATGCCTCCTGAGCGCGCCCTGTGAAAACACACTGCAACAAAATTCTGCGGTCGGAGTCCACCCAGCCTGTTTTATACAACACTAATCAGGGGCGGGGCCGGTACAACAGGTGTGTCTTAAAGAGTATCAACGTTACACGATCCAGTAGGTCGATTCCCCATACATATGGAATATGTTATGTGTGGAGAGATAGTCTCTTCACTCAGAGAACCAAGTTTACACCCGTAACCGAACGGTGTAACCTGCTCTTGCCCCAAGGCATCAGCTGTCTCTAGGCAACCCAGGCGCCAGATTGAATTGAAGCTATGTTAACGATACTGCAAATCAATGATACGTTGAATCTCAACGTTTCTGAACCAAAAACCCTTCGAAATTAATGTTTCAAGATATGTGTAAATTACAATTTGGGTTTGAATGAGCTGTTTGTTGCGCTTTTGATGTTTCTTTGGAGTTTTCTTTTGAATGTACAGTTAGTAATTACATTTATCAAGGGGCTTTATTTAAAGCTACAAAAATAATACAAATAAAATAAAAAATTCAACGCAAGTCTGACGTCCCCCAGCTAGTCGGGGGCTAATGACGTCATCGTTTGTGTTTCAGGCGTCCACACGAATCCTAACACGAGACCGCATAGGTCCGGATAGATTAGCTTTGAAACCACCTCCGAGGGTGGTTTCAGAAATGTGCGGTTTAGGGCACCAGATTCGCCGGCTCCGTCTGGACGGTCGGCCGAAACGGACAAAGCTTCTGCGGTTTCACCAAAAAATCGGCTCCGTGTGGACGGGGCCTTAGGGTACCGTCCATAATCAGTCAAATACTTTCCACCTATCTCTTTCTCGTCGGCCGTACAGCAACTCCAGACAACCACAAAGATCCTATCTGTAGTGTGCTAGCCCTTCAAAATAACACACCCCTTGTCTGTAGTATCTTGGCCCTTTTAAGGCCTAACACCCCTGCTTAATTATCCCCAGGCTTGCGCCGTTAGGGGAGGATGTCCATATAAGACTTGGGGGTGGAGCCAACAGGTTGCCAGACATACCACTCCCCTCACTCCTCCCTGCCGTCTGCCACACTTGGTATTTAACCTGCTCTTTGGATTGACTTCCAATATACATTTGCTGGAGTTTCTACATTTGTTTTATATTCGTTGGGTGAGTCTTAAATTAATATCACTAACTATATTTATATCACTACTATCACTACACTAACTAGGCTAAGCCTTGTTGAAGCTAGTAATGGAGCTGTGTGCTGTCAAACTGAGATAAGTTACCTAGACTGAACCAACCACAGAAGCTTATGTATTTTGCTAATATTTTAATTAATTATCCGCTATGTTATCTTAGAATTAAATAATTTATATAGCAGCGTGTGTAACATGACAAGCTAGATGGCTGCTAGTAGAAGTTAAAACAAAGCCTCACATATTTAGGGTGAGGTTACTGTGACGCATACTACGATGTAAAAAACGAAAGAAGAGACTTCTTTTGTTTTTTAGTAGCTTATGGGATTTATTTGATTATACTACAAAAGCAGTGACATTTTCCAGAATTTTTAACAAACTCCACCAATTCGATAACAGGCTGAACATGAAAGTCAGTATCACTCTTGTCAGTGGCGGTTCCTGGTCGATATGTACAGGCATTCATGAACCCGGCAGCGCACCCGCTCATGCATGTCTTTTCTAAGCGTAGGCCTACACAGGTGTTTTATACAACACTAATCAAGGGCGGGGCCGGTACAACAGGTGTGTCTTAAAGAGTATCAACCTCACACGATCCAGTAGGTCGATTCCCCATACATATTGAATATGTTATGGTGGAGAGATAGTCTCTTCACCCAGAGAACCAAGTTTACACCCGTAACCGAACGGTGTAACCTGCTCTTGCCCCAAGGCATCAGCTGTCTCTAGGCAACCCAGGCGCCAGATTGAATTGAAGCTATGCTAACGATACTGCAAATCAATGATACGTTGAATCTCAACGTTTCTGAACCAAAAACCCTAGAAGTTAATGTTTCAAGATACGTTTAAATTACAATTTGGGTTTGAATGAGCTGTTGGTTGCGCTTTTGATGCTTCTTTTGAGTTTTTAGGAAATATAATGGGGGATACTTTTTTACCAAAAAAATGTTTTACAACTGTATTTCAAACGTGTGGAGCAATGAGCTACAATTTGGCCACAATGTGTTGCTACCCACTGTATTTTGGGTTAGTTTAGGTTAGGTAAGTAGACACATGGTCTACTTGGCAGCTGGTAAGTTTTGCTTACAATCCTCCAAAAGTCTTTCATGAACATTATATGAACAAAATATTCTGACCAACCCCTGAAATGGGTGATTCTTGGTTATTTTGATGGGACTGGGACGCTGTGATGAGGCGCATTCAAGTATAGAATGTTTAGCCAGTGGAAACTAGTTTACGACAATAGCAAAACAATTTACAGCAGCTCAGCTGCCAGACATTACTTTGTTACGGTGGTGCACTATGGTTTGGAGTCAATTCGGCTAAATCTGATATCTATAAATTAGCATAGCTGAAGAACACTTTATGGGATAAATCTGCATCTAGGTTTGTGTAATTGAACCTTTACATAGAACTCGTAAGCAACGTGAATTGTGCTTACATTGTGTACTTTAATGTTCCTTATCACTGCGTCCCGCTCCTGTCACAGGAACCAAGAATTCATGTTTTCTGGGGTTGTTCAGAATATTGTGTGAATAAAACATGCTCATGTATTATAGGTCGTAAACAGGCGCATATGGTGCTTGTTTAAAATAGTTATAAATAGCCGTATTTCATGACCTACTGATAAATCAGATATGATTTAATTTCCTTCTCAGGCCCCGCTGAACGGAAGCACATCCATACACGATAGTGTCTGTTGCTGTGCTCAGGAAGACACGATGGCACAATCTGGTAAGAAAACATGTTTTGTCACTCTAAGTGAATGGTTAGCAAAGATATTTGTATGATTCCTGATCACTTTAATTAATAAACAAGTTGGAATTCCATTAAGGGGAGTTCCAAGTATTCAATACAACTCAATCAAATATCAACAGCCCTTAATCACCATTACCGTCTGAAATGGCTTAACGGGACATTTATTTATGACACCCCTCTAGCCCAAGCCTCCAAGAGGTCAAGAAAAAACTTTCTTAATTAAAAAAGGAAGAAATATTGGGAAGGTACGCATCTCTCCTTTTGGGGATGGTAAGGGGTGGAATGAAATTAATGAATTAGGCAGGGCAAGGTGCACACCAAACATGTAGAAAACTGTAAATTTATTGACTACACAAATGCTTATCCACACAATCTGAGACATTCACATTGCCAGACACTGACACAGACACTCATCCCCTTGAGCAATTTGCACCGCCGGCTTGGCCAGCGAAAAATTTGCATCTATTTTCGTCTTTGCATTGACTTTGCATTGACTTTGCATTGACTTGTGCCGCGTCATCATAAATTTGCTTTGCTTTTGTTGTGAACGTAACTTAAATAGTTAGGTTTTCAGCCTTGCTTAGAATGTTTCGGCAGGGTCAGCTTCCCTGATTACAGGTGGCAGACTATTCCATAGATACGGGGCTCGAGAGAACACTTTGTTTCCCAGATATCTCTTGAACCGTTGGTATTGAAAGAAGACCAGCTCCCGATGACCGGAGAGGCCAAGAAGGACTATAAGGAGTAATAAGCTCCTTCAGTTAGGATGGTGCTAATTGTGCAATGCTTGTTGTCTGTTTGCTCAATTGTGCTATTTAAACTTATAACTGTAAAAACTAAAACAATCAACGTTGTTCTATTATTTTGTTAATGAGCAGTGCAGTCCTCGGTCCAGCTCTCAAAGTTTCATATATTTTAACATTTATAAAACTGCAAACTAACTTACTAACTCTATAACATTCTTGTATCATCTCGGAATGTCCCCAGATGCTGGAGATGGGACATCTGATCTCCGATCCACACCTCCCCTCTCTTCAGTGTTTGTACATTCAGCCATTTCGACCGATGCTAGCGACGTCAGTGGCACAGCCTCAGGCCAACGGGTGGTCCTGTCAACCATGGTCAACAGGTAGGTGAAACTGTGAGAGGAGGGCAGAGGGCCGACCAGATACACGTTTACATGGTCAAACCGTCTCTCCGGCACTGGGAACAACTCCAACGGGGCTTTAGTGTGGCGGTGCACTTTGGCCCGCTGGCACTCAAGAGGTGTTAGCCCAGTCCCTTCTTGAGGCCGTGCCAAACAAACTTAGCCGCAATCAATCTCTGTGCCGCTTTCGAAGTGGAGTGGCAAAAAAAAGCCTTGTCCCTGCTCTCAGTCCAGTCCACAGCGTGCTTGGGCTTACCTTGCAAGGCCTCATGCAAGGGTCGCATGAGCTGGGCGGCTCGAGGGATGAAACGGTGGTAAAAATTCACCATGCCGAGGAACTCCTGCAGAGACTTGACAGTGAGCGGGCGTGGGAACTGTGCGACCGCCTCCACCTTTGATGGGAGAGGGGCTGCACCGTCCTTAGTGACTCTGTGTCCCAGGAAATCGATGACGGAGAGACCAAACTGGCACTTGGCGGGGTTGACAATTAGCCCATGTTGGCTGAGCCGCTCAAAAAGTGTCCGGAGGTGCACCAGGTGCTGAGATTTGCACGTGCATGCCACTAGGATGTCATCCAAGTGCACAAAAAGAAAAGGAGGCTCCCGCAAAACAGAGTCCATGAGGCGTTGAAAAGATTGAGCTGCGTTTTTAAGGCCAAACGGCATCCGCAGGAACTCAAACAGACCAAACGGCGTGATCACTGCTGTTTTGGGAACGTCCAGTGGGTGTACAGGCACCTCATGATGTAAACTCAGCCTTTGCAACGGCAAGCTTGGTCGGGTCGAGGCGCCGAGCACGGGCGTAGACGGGTGGACCAGTAGTGGCGAGATGGTGCTCGACACCATGCTTCACAGCAGATGCAGAGAAAGTAGGCTGAGTGAGGGCTGGGAAACCGCCAAGCAGACGGTGGAAGTCATCTGAGGCGGAGAGCATGCTAGACTGTCGTATGGAATCAGCCCCGCTGAGCGTGCACGCATTGGAACAAAACGTGACGGCGTCAATGAAACGGCGGTTCTTGACATCCACCAACAGTCCATGCGCACACAAAAAATCGGCGCCGAGGAGGAGACCTTTGCTGTAACAAAGTCCCAGCCAAACCAGTGGCCTCCATAACAAAATTCAATGAATCTCGTTCCATAGGTACGGATGGGGTTATTAGCAGCTTCCATAGGGGGGCCGTGGCCGTCGGTCACCATGTCCAAACTGGAAGCAGGCAGGATGCTCATCTGTGCTCCCGTGTCGCACAGGAATCGCCGTCCGGAGATGCTGTGGCGTATGAAAAGCAGCCTGCCAGCACGGCCGACGCTCATGGCCACTACCAAACGCTGGCCCTGGCGTTTCCCAACCCTCCGTAACTGCATGGCGAAACTTTGCATGTAGAATAGGGTTGCCGTGGTATACGGTATTACCGGTGTTATCGGTGTTGAGGTCAACACCGATTACTCAGGGTTGCACACCGGCAACACCGAGTTTTTTTTTTGTTTTGTTTTTTCAGTAATAAAAAACAAATTCAATAAAAATGAATAATATAATTATAATTAAGAAAATTAAAATGTGTAGAATAGGCCACAGTTCTGCTCTGTGCGGGAGAATTGTCGCGCCGAGAATTGACGTGCTTCCTTACAAGACCGGTTACCATAGCAACACCGGTAAACAAACCCCGCGAAGCCCAATCCCTACGTGAGCTCCCCGCGCTACGGCCATCCGGAGGCGCATAGAGCTTTTGGCCGTGATATTAGGATATATAAAATATTTATTATTATTATTATTAATTATACTATTATATATAGAACGTTATAAGACGCCGAGAATTGGCGCGCTGCCAGCCGCTGTCACCGAGTGTGAGAGGAGAGTTGACGGAGAAGATGGCGGTTGACCTATAGTTTCAAAGTTAATACCGTTTATACCGGTAATGCCGGTGTTGACACGAGCGTATTACTCGGTGTGAAAATGTCCACACCGCGGCAACCCTAATGTAGAAACACATGCCTGAAGACTGCTGCAGGCCTGAAGACTGCTGGGGGTCAGAAGACTGCTGCCGACGAGAAGTGGTGGCAGCGATGAGCGTGGAGTCTTCCAGTGTCACAGGAGCGATGTGCACAGGAAAAGACGCGGCCACACAGTGCCCTTGACCCGCCAGGAAAAATTTCATCAGCCTCTTCAGCCAGCCTCCGACAGTCAGTGATCATGGTGTTGGCTAAAGCAGCCCTCACTTTGGAAGGCAGCTGACGCAGGAAAAGCTGAACAAAAAGAAAATCGGGTTCACGCACGTGCTTACCCATGAGATCCAGCATACGGGCCATGAGCTCAGACAGTTTTTGCTGTCACCGAGCCCTTGAAGTGAGAAAAGCCTGCTGGCTCTCTCAGCGTCCGACAGTTCAAACGTCTTTAACAGGTGGGCTTTGAGTGCCGCATACTTCTCCCTTGCCGGAGGATTTTTAAGGAGGCTCACCACTCTGGATGCTGTCGAATTTCCGATAGCTGACACAACGTAGTAGTACCTCGAGTCGTCGTATCCGCTGTGATCTCCCGCAACGCAAACTGCGTTTCGGTCTCGGCGAACAATGCCGACGCCGACGATTCCCAGAATTTGGGGAGCTTGAGAGTAACAGCGTTCGCGGTCATGGTCGTGTCGTGTCCCTGGATACGTCCAGCAGACTAAAGTCGGGGTCACCAGTGTGGAAATTGCGTTGAATGAAAGATACAATTTTGCACGATAAGCACACAGTTGTGTGACTCGTTTATTTAGTTTGAGAGAAAACCGGAAATCAAAACGTGCTGCAAGTAAACATATCCCGCATCGGGCTCCACGTCATGAGACGCTCGTAATCCTTAAAGGGACAGCGAGTGTAAAGAACAACACATAACAAAATACTGTAGGTGAATTATGTTACACTCACTGCACCTTTGCTTTTATACTACCCAAATTACTAAAAAGCACTGCTAGTGCCATGTCATATATTTGTACTTTTATTTTGAATATATATTCTATATCAACATATTTTTCAACCGTTACAGCTCATTTACTCTACAGCTCTAACCACAACTCTAACTTTCCATTAATATAAATCATGGTTGCTGTGGTAAGCGATCGAGTTCAGTAGCAGCATGGTGTCTATAGCAGGGGTCTCCAACAGGTAGCTCACGAGCCCTCAATAAGTAGCTTGCCAAGCATATCAAAAATATTAATCTACCTTTATTTTCTTTAAAGAAAGAAAATAAAAATAATCTACCCTATGAATAAACAAAACCTCACTCATAGCGAACTCTATCTATTTCCTACAACTCTATATCTATCTAACCTCTCCCCCACCCCACAACAAATATCAACCAATCACTCTTAAGTAGGCTAACAGGACAGCAATTTCCGAGCCGAACATGGACACTATCGAAGAAGTGTGGATTTTATTTTAACGTGACTGAAGCAAGATGCATCATAAGAAATGAGTGAGGCAGGGCCATCGAAGAAAAAAGCGAAGGCGTATCATTTCCATCAAGAGTGGGAGGCTGAATATTTTTTCACACGTGTAAAAGACAAGTCTATGTGCTTGATTTGCGGGACGAGCGCGCATATGAAGGTATTATTGTAGCAAAAGTCTTTAGCACCTGTAACTGCAGAATTTGAATGCGTACACTAAAGTCACAGTAAATTTGAAGTCGTATATATTTATTTTGCATGTGTACTCTAAAGTCACAAATGTGTAACAGTACATTTGTAGTCGTAAATATTTTTTATACCATTGTGAACACAAAATAGGGTCTACGAGTATGCACATCTGTGTTACAGGTGCACAAATCCTTTTGCTACATTTATTGCAGCGCAGTTGGTGCAAAACACATTCGCACACCCGTGTTTCATAATCTGACAACATGCCAAAAAGGTGTGCATTCATAAACCCAAATTTGAACTAATGCATCAGAAGTTGCACATCTGTGAAACATTTTCCCAAAAATAAAATGATAAAGAACGCCATGTTAATTCCGCATTTTAATGAGTGAGCACAAATCCATTTTACAACTGCTCGAATCTGCTCCTGCGAGTCTCAGCTGTGGGTTTTTTTGCAGGTTGTTTTGCAACACGTCTAGGTGTTAAATGTGTAGCAAAAGTATTCGTATCCGTAGATGCCGGAGCGTCCGTGGGCGGGACAAAATAGTTCCACCCATAATTTCCTAATCCAATGAAAATCCCCGAAAGGGATGCATTTATCAGAAATACTCTTACAGAAATACTCTAAATACTCATACTCTTTGCGGGGGATACGTTTCTTTCTGGAGAAGTGAAGAGGGCGTTTCATTAACATGCCGCAAATGTCCTTCGATGTATTTTAATGGTCGCCATAACATAAATTCAGAAATGTTAATGCAATACTTTGGGGGGAATTCACTTGAACTAAGTCATTTCATTTGACATAATGTAGGATACCTGCGACTGCTTAAAGGTTGTATCAGCGTTGTTGGGTAGCGTCACCTCTGTTGGTATAGAGTCCCGCCCCTTCCGGTAGACCCCCATGGGACCTTTGAGATCGTAAAATATGAATGGGTTTCAATGGAGAGAAAGTAATTATTTTCTTGTCCCAGTCTTTATATGCCCTGGATTACACATCTGTTGTTCGTGGATTTAAATTACATTTTTCATGCAAAGAAAACAAAAAAATTCAAAGGCCCCATGGGGGTCTACCGGAAAGGGCAGACTTACGAGCTCTATTTGAAGCGAGATCCCAAACAAACAGAGCCAGCTCGCCCCTCCCTTCCATGTGCATCAAGTAAAAACTATCATGAACGCAAAACCCCACAACACCCACCCCTTGTCGATGATTTGTTGGAATACTATTTATTTTTGATTTTAGTGGTTGGTAGAACCATTTGTTTTTGTGCACGATCTAGGGGCGTAGGCTGCCTACAGAGACATGTTTTTTTGACGGCCTGCTTATGGGGCGGGCAGCCAGCGGATCGTGAGGAAAGATCAGACGAATGTGATCATTTATGTTTCGGCCTAGAATCATATAGAAACTTTTAACATATTTTTCAGGAAACAAAATCTCTTTCTGTCTCTCTTTCTTTATCTGTTTCTGTATATCTGAATTTTTAGGTAGTGGCCATCCCCAAAATGCACCAGAATACAGGAAATCACATCCACCAAATAAAAGTCTGACACCTGACAGCGTCCCTCCCACGAATTGAATCTCCAGCTGCCTCAGCTCAGTATATGGTTAACACATAGGATCTGTTATGCCGTCGGCGTCATGACTTTAATTTAAGACGGAGGTAGTCAGATCCAACCACATTTCATTTTCACATTGAAGCACCTTTACTTTAGAGCGATCATAATTGTGTGCTTGTTTGTTAAACTTCTACTTAATTTCCATTATGTCCTTGGGATGATACAACTCTACGTGACCACACAGCAACACCTTGACCTCAGGTAAGCTCTCACCAATGAATGTTTCCGTGTTTGAAAGGCTAACATTAAGCCACATGAATGAGGCACACAAATCCATCAACAGATATGTATGGCATCACATTAGTGCCATAAAGCACTAATGTGATAAAACATGCATTCGGGCGTATTATATAATTTCACACGCGCAGATATTACTGCAAACCATCTCTGCTCGCGTGCGCACTCAGAGCGCTGCTCCCAGAGCGAGGAAAACAACTCCTCGAGAGCATTACCTTTTTGCACGTGATAACTTCAGTCTCTCGCGCCTAACAGCCTCTCGCGAATGATCTTCTGCTCTCTCGCGCTTAATTTTGGCACTATGGGGGAGGGAACCAAGGCAGGTCAGGCTCTCCTGTGATTCGCCACTGCTGAAGCGCGATATTTAATTGACAACCCTCCTCAGCCCTTCTCTCATTCATTCTGAATTGTATAGTCCAGGGATTCCCAAAGTGTGGTACTCGCACCCCCAGGGGTACTCGAGCTGCCACCAGGGGGTCCGCGAGATGAAAAATGTAATGGCGGTCTGGTGTAATATTACACAATTAAAGTGTTGTTTTCTTAAGTGGGATTTTTCGATACAATAACAAAACATGAACAGTAAACATTTCCTTTGTAATCCCTTTTATTTTAAATCAAAAAACTGTATTTTAAACATAGAAGAAGACAGCTGCTGTCTTCTTCTAGAAGACAGCTGCTGTCTTCTTCTACGGCTGCGCACTTCTGTCTTCTTCTACGGACTGCCATATGCGCGCCAACTCGTTTCATTCATTCCTATATAAATATGCTTAACTGGCTGAAATCAGGGAAACTGTCAAGTGGGACGTCTTATGATAATGTTGTTAGTCACGAAGGAGGAGAGGGACCAAGAGAGAGTGAGGATTTGGAGGCAACAGAGACGGAGAGAATAGAGAAAGAAAAGAGGAGGGAAGGAGATGGCAAAAAAGAGATCATGAGTGTGAAAACCAGACAGGGAAAAAAGAAGGAAATATGATGACAATTATCTGGGTCTGGGCTTCACTTGGATCGGCGATACAGATTGCCCGAAGCCTCAGTACGTGGTGTGCAGTGAGGTTCTAGCAAACAGCTGTCTGAAGCCGTCTTCTCTCCTTCGTCACCTGCGCACGAAACATGGCAATTTAAGTCAAATGCCCCTTTTGCTATATTTGCGCTATATTTGATTAAACATGAGTCGTTATATGGCGATAAAACAAAGCTTTGTTGCGTTTTATTTTCCTTCATTTTGAAGTGGGGATTGGGGGTGCGCCAACCCGGTTGGGACGTAGAAGGGGGTGCGCAGGAAAAAAAGTTTGGGAACCGCTGAGTCAATAGACCTCTGAAGAATAAGTCCCGCCTCCGAGGCTCCGGTTCCATCTGTCAAATGTCTGTGGGAAATAACGTGGTGTTTTTTAATGGTCGTAGGCCTACCTAACAAACTCTGTGGGTGGCGACGAAGTAAAAGCTGCTCACGTTTTGAACTACAGACTTTTTCCATCTAGATTCCACTCGGGTTTTGGATTGTCGGTGCCGTTAAAGTAGTCAACTATTATGAAGAAGCATTAACGGCACCGACAATCTTCAGAATGAATGAGAGGAGGGCTGAGGAGGGCATCGCTCTTCAGAAATGACCAATCACAGGAGAGCCCGCCCTACCTTGGTTCCCTCCCCCATAGTGCCAAAATTAAATAAATAAAGCTAGAGAGCAGAACATCATTCGCGAGAGGCTGTTTTGTGCGACCGAAGTTATTCCCCCCTCTCGCTTGCTACGAGGTAATGCTCTCGAGGAGCTGTTTCCCTCGCTCGGGGAACAGCACTCTGAGTGTTGCGCTCGCCGTTACACGTGTGAAATAATATAATACGCCCGAATGCATGTTTTATCACATTAGTGCTTTATGGCACTAATGTGTCGCCATAGATATGACCGGACTCTTTAAACTCACAGACGCAATCCTTTGCTTGATTCAAGTCTTCCGGTGTCCTATGGATGCCTTCCATGTGCTCTGATTTCAGTCTTTTTCCGCTTCTGCATTGGCCTGGTGCACACTGTCCTTGGAGGTGCGCTGACAGGGCAGATGGTGGTGGTCACCGCTCAGATCCTGGAGACTGTCAAAGTAGACGGGCTGCTCATGGAGGACCTCAATAACACACTGTCGAATGACACCTGGGCGGGCCTCAGAGCCACTTATCTGCCTACAGCTGTTGTTCAATATAATCTGATTGGGTCCTTTTTGGGCCTGTTTCTGACGGAGTGGGCTGGAAAAAGCACATACTCCGAGTTCATTAAAACGGTTCCAGAAAGGATTCCGGAGGATTCCAAAGTAAACATCGAGGCCCTGAATATCGCTGGATCTGTGTGTCTTATGTTAATTTGTGTATTATTTGCTGCTCTGGGTTATACTTTTAAGCACTTTATCAGACCTAATGCAAAAGTTGTTAAGTTTTCTGCCTCTTCTTTTACCTTATATTGTTTCATTCATATTATAGGCTTTAGGAAAAGATCCAACTTCGAGATGAAAGTTTTTAATGTTTTTTGTTTTCTCATCTTCATTATCGTAATTACTCTTATTATAATGTTCAACTTCAGATTTTTGCTTTTGACTAACCCTTTATTCTTCATTATTATCATTGTGGCTATTTTTGGAAAAAGATATGGTTTCTACTTCAACCCTGCACCAGTTCCAGTGATGTTAATGATTGGTGAAGTATTTGCCTTATGCGGGACCAATGTGCTTGACCAGCAAAAAGTAGAATCAAATACGACCGCTTTGGAGGGGCTATTCTATGGACTCTGGAATAATCAGCTGTTCACTATGTCTCTCGCTATGTCAGTCTTCGGTTCCTTGCAGACCGGAGACGCAATCACCATATCTTTTGCTGCTTTGGGTTCAGGGGTGGCTATTTTGAGCCTCATCAAGGGAATGATAACTGTGCTGGATCCATGGCCCCTTCTGGGTGTTCTGACAGGGGTGGCGGCGGCAGCAGGCCTAGATCTGTCTGTAGCCGGGACAGCAGCCGGCCGCTATGGATGGCCAGGAACGGTAGGGGCCGTACTGGGGGCCGGGGTGGGGGCGTTCCTGGGCTCCTTCTCCCTTGGAGGGGTATCAAGTACCTTTATTGCTCTGAGTACTGCTCTCATTCCAGCTTTCAACCACCCCACATTCCTTTTTCTGTTCAAAGATGTATTTGTAACAGATTCTGATCAGAGTGAAAGCCAGGCGACAGACAATATTCCAACCGCCCCAGATAATCCAAGGGAGGAAAGTGCCCCACCCCAGTTGAAAAAAAAAAAGAGATTTTATAACAGTTAATAAAAGTTATGCTTAAGCTATATTTATGTTTGTAAGTCATAATATTTACGGGTATATTTTTTAAAGGTCCCATGGCAAGTTACTTTATGGATGCTTTTATATATAGGTGTTAGTGGGCCCTTAATACAGTTGAAGACGTTCAAGAAAATTTTATTTTATTTTATTTGCATAGTCCTTAATCACCATTACAGTCTCAAAGGGCTTGACAGGCCAAAAATGTATGACACCCCCCTTTACCCCATCCCCCATAAGTGCAAGCAAAAACTCCCTTGAAATTAGCAAGGAAGAAACCTTGAGAAGGAACCCTAACCCTAGCAGGGGATCCTTACTATGCCAAATTCCAAATCGGCGCATCTGACCTTTCATTTTTTTAAATGCGCAGTAGGATACCTAGTGCTCTTTTTACACCTAAAGCCATAGCCACTGGGGGACCTTAGGCAGGCTAGGGGAGCTCAATGTTATAAAGTGAAATTTCATGCCATGGGACCTTTAACATAGATTGATTTCTCAGTCCTGATAAATAGCAATATTTATGCATGCCAGTCATGTAAGTCATAATATTTACGGGTATATTTTCATTTTTGCCACGCTGTAAGGTTAACAGATTGATAAGGAGTTCTCAACTTGTAGAATAGCCAGGCCTTAGAAGGCCCATTAACTCTAGCAATGAGTGAGTGGTGAGTGATCGGTATACAAGGTCGATTAACAACCTTTTATAAGGGAGGGTTCCAGTCCAGGAATAGCGCTCTGATTAGGATCAACCTGCGTCTGAGGCATCGGCGTGGACGGGGGAGAAGAACAGCAGGAGATGGATGGAAGGAGTATCCAACAGTATATAGTGTTGGTGATCATGTGTGGAGCTCAGGCTTGACGTGCAGGGCTGTCAGGCAGCTAACTCTCACGGACGGAGGGACTGTCGGGCCTGAAACCTTTTGCCTTGGCCCTTGTATGCTCTGTGACTGATGCATCTAAACTGACGTGTGTGCCGATAGGACTCACTATATTGATGCACCTAGCCGTTCCAGAATCACTCCAGAATCATGCTGTGACACCATGCTGTCAACAAGGTCACCATATATATAGGTGTGCCTACATATATCTTACGATAAAGTAAATTGCTTGCTTTATAATTTCTTGTGTGCTTATATATATCCTATGATAGAGTAAATTGTTTACTTTATAACTTCTTGTGTGCTTACATATATCCTATGATAGAGTAAATTGTTTACTTTATAACTTCTTGTGTGCTTACATATATCCTATGATAAAGTAAATTGTTTACTTTATAACTTCTTGTGTACCTCATATATCTTATGAGAAAGTAAATTGCTTACTTTATAAATTCTTGTGTGCCTTATATCTTATGAGAAAGTAAATTGCTTACTTTAGATATTCTTATGTGTTAAAATTGTGTGCCTTAAAATGTCTTACCATAGAGCCAACTGGTTACATTATATACCCTTTTTATGTAGTAAATTGAATGTTTAAACATATCTCCTTGTGGAGAAACATTGGAGGAATACAAAGAACATGTGTCCCTTGTGGAACGTTTATCAAAGGATCTTTTGTTATCAGAAGGGTAAAGCAGGGAGATCTGCAGAGAGAGCCCAGTCGTTCGTTTTGGTTTTCTGCTGTTGGTGTGGTGTCGTGTGCTCCTCTCTGCCCTGCTCCTCTGCTTCCAAAAAACTGCGGCCTTCATAGCAATAGATTTTCATCTTAAGGACTCTGACACCGTAGCGCTCGGTTCAGACTCTATTTCTTTTTAGTTTAGATTTAGAAATCCAACCCCTCAAGTGTTTCGCCTGGGAGAACGTTGGTAACTCAGTTTTAGAAACCCAACCTCGGGCCCCACCCGGGAGAACGTTGGTACTTAGAAATCCAACCTCAAGGGTGCTTCTTGGGAGAACGTTGGTACTTTTAATAGGAATCCTCTTTAGCACTAGCTTAGTCTCAAGCGTGATTAAACAAAGGCAACTCTCGGGGTCATGCGGTGTACTGAGGCACGAGAGTTGCGTCAACGTTAAAACCTGGGCTCCACTTGGGAAACGTTGTTAAATTTAGTCTTAAAAACCCAACCTCGGGCTTCACCTGGGAGAACGTTGGTACTTAGACTTAGAAACCCAACCTCAAAGGCTCTTCTTGGGAGAACGTTGGTACTTTTAATAGGCCATTCTTCATCTATTTTCTTCTTCTTTTACTGTCTTTTCTTTTCAAATCTATACTCAGTTGTAAAAGTGATTGTGTTTATTGGACCTAAGAATAAATCTACCTGACTACATTTGTAGTAGGTAAACTCAATCGTTCGAGTCCTTTTCCATGTCGACTCCTCGACACAGGCAAAGCAGAACAACTCGCTCTCCCAGCTGATCCCCTCACGGTAAGTGGCGCATAGTACAAGCAATGGTTGATTGTGACTGACGTGTATAGAGGGTGACAAGGCAGAGATGTAAAAGAGGTTTTGTTAAATTCACAAGGCAAAAAGATACATCATTATTTCGTATTAACCAAGAGAGGGACCTTGGTCCCGCTAAACGGTCGGGGGGGACAGGTCTGAATTCGTATTAAAGTAACTGTTGTGAAGGGACTTAACAGAGTGACCTGGGTCGGACCGGATTAAGACTGAGCCGAGCCGGACCGAGCGCCTCCGTGAAACCGACGATTCATGGAAACAAGTGGGCTCGACCTAGGTTGGTCCCGGGGAGCGTGCGTGCGACACCCAGACTCACACACACACACAAAACACACCCCTGCGGAGCGGTGTGTGTGTGTCGTACGCAATTGTTCCTATAAATCACCGCGCGTGCGGTTCCAACACTCTACAAAACGTACCCCATTTGAGCTGTAGTAGTTCATTTGCCCTTGGTTGATGCGTCAGGCTTGAGGCTGATCAGCAGGTTAATGTCGTTTGGACCTCCACCCTAAATGTAAAGGTACGGCCGCACCCGTACCCCTGGGTTCTCTGTTCATGTTCCTCCATCGGGTTGGGTTATGTGTACTAGAAAAGGCTTGTAGTCGGTAGCTTGTGAGGGATCCCCTCTTTATGTTTAGCTTTGCATTCAGAAATAAATCAAAATGGAGTCTGTGCTTATGTTGTCTCCTTTGTTCGTTTTTCACCTAGCTTTATCACACACACACACACACACACACACACACACACACACACACACACACTCACCCCTTTAAATACTTGTCGGATATGAAAACAAAAGCTTTCTTCATCATGAAAAACATTTACTCAAAACAATGATGAAAATGATAAATGATAAAAAAATAAACTAGAGTGGCAAAGTCACGGCCCTTCCGGCAGAGCCCATGGGACCTATGAGATCGAGAATATGATTGGGTTTCAGAGAGAAAGTAATTATTTCCTGGTCCCAGTCCTTATATGCCCTGGATTACACATATGTTGTTTCTGGATTTAAATGATAATTTTTCATGCCAAGAGTTTTACCGTTTATTTTGCAGTTGTTTAGTTAAAGGCTGTAGAGAGAACACAATGAGAAAGACTACACGTCTCGTATGTGACGTCACGCTCCCTGCGACTGCCGTGGACAAGACCGACAATCTCCCCATCGGCATAACTGAAGCCGTCCACATGCCCCGACTTATAATGGTTTTCACCTCTTTCGAAGCTTTTATCCTCCCCTTGGAAAAAAAGCGGTGAAGTAGAGCAGAGAGATCGCCATGTCTGTACCGGAGTTTCAAGTGTGGTTGGTGACGGATATCATTCGCGTCGAGAGCATTGAAGAGCTGTTCACAAAGTGGCCTCACACAAAACCTAACATTATCAAACTTCTTCACGAAAATGTTTAGTTTTATTTGCATGGAAAATTATTTTCACTTTCACTCATTTCACTGTTGTTTTTTGTTGGTCGTCATGAAAAAAAACATAAGGGGTAACACTGTTGTTTTTTATTGGTCGTCATGAAATGAACAAAAGGAGTAACACTGTCGATATTTATCAAATAAAACATAGGGGGTAACACTGTTGTTTTTCTTTGGTCGTCATGAAAAAAAACACAAGGGGTAACACTGTCGTTTTAATCAAATGAAACATGAGGGGTAACACTGTTGTTTTTATCAAATGGAACATGAGGGGTGACACTGTCATTTTTCTTTGGTCCTCATGAAAAAAACCACAAGGGGTAACACTGTTGTTTTTTATTGGTCGTCATGAAAAAAAACGTAAGGGGTAACACTGTTGTTTTTTATTGGTCGTCATGAAAAAAAACATAAGGGGTAACACTGTTGTTTTTTATTGGTCGTCATGAAAAAAAACATAAGGGGTAACATTGTTGTCTTTGTCAAATAAAATATAAGGGGTAACAGTGTTGTTTTTTTTCAGTTGTCATGAAAAAACCATAAGGGGTAACACTGTCGTTTTTTATTGGTAGTCATGAAAAATAATATAAGGGAAATAATAGAAATACACACATACATTTTAACGTCATGTATATCCTCTTTATTGATGATTTATTATTGTGAAATGTCATCGTCTCAGTGGTGCAGTGGAGTGCACTCTGCCTAACCCACTGGAGACTGCGGTTCAATTTCTGTGGAAAACACAATATCTTTAATTTTAAACGTAATGCTATGATGTCTATTGCAATGTCATATATAACCACAGACTTTTTTTAATGACAAATCTCAGTGGGAAGTGGAGAGAGGTGTGAGCTAACCCCCTGGAGACTGGGGTTCAAGTCCGGTTGATGTCATCCGTTGGAAGACTCTTATCTCTATTTAATGCGAATTATAGAGTCACGTATAACCATTGTGTTTACTTTTTTCGGTGTCTTGAAGGTGCATTGATAATTTCGGAGGTTAACACTCTAAACAGCTCAGGTACGGATCCCCGCAAAACGTCGACAGGTGTACCACTGTCGATTTTTATTGGTCAACATGAAAAAACATGAGGGGTAACTGTCGTTTTTTATCGGCCGTCATGAAATAAACATAAGGGGTAACACTGTTGTTTTTTATTGGTCGTCATGAAAAAAACCATAAGGGGTAAAAATTATTTTTTTTTTTGGTCGTCATGAAAAAAAACAAGGGGTAACACTATTGTTTTTTATTGGTCGTCATGAAAAAAAACATAAGGGTAAACACTGTTGTTTTTTATTGGTCCTCATGAAATAAATCATAAGGGTAAACACTGTTGTTTTTTATTGGTTGTCACGAAAAAAAAGATAAGGGATAACACTGTTGTTTTTTATTGGTCGTCATGAAAAA
This sequence comes from Gadus chalcogrammus, assembly GCF_026213295.1. Taxonomy (NCBI): domain Eukaryota; kingdom Metazoa; phylum Chordata; class Actinopteri; order Gadiformes; family Gadidae; genus Gadus; species Gadus chalcogrammus. The sequence continues at coordinate 20,332,099 of NC_079412.1, forward strand.
AAAGATAAGGGGTAGCACTGTTGTTTTTTATTGGTCGTCATGAAAAAAAAGATAAGGGGTAACACTGTTGGTTTTTATTGGTCGTCATGAAAAAAATCATAAGGGGTAACACTGTTGTTTTTTATTGGTCGTCATGAAAAAAAACATAAGGGGTAACACTGTTGTTTTTTATTGGTCGTCATGAAAAGAACCATAAGGGGTAAAACTTTTTTTCTTTTTATTGGTCGTCATGAAAAAAAACATAAGGGGTAACAGAGTTGTTTTTTATTGGTCGTCTTGAAAAAAACCATAAGGGGTAACACTGTTGTTTTTTATTGGTCGTCATGAAAAAAAAACATAAGGGGTAACACTGTTGTTTTTTATTGGTCGTCATGAAAAGAACCATAAGGGGTAAAACTTTTTTTTTTTTTATTGGTCGTCATGAAAAAAAACATAAGGGGTAACACTGTTGATTTTTATTGGTCGTCATGAAAAAAAAGATAAGGGGTAACACTGTTGTTTTTTATTGGTCGTCATGAAAAAAAACATAAGGGGTAACACTGTTGTTTTTTATTGGTCGTCATGAAAAAAAACATAAGGGGTAACACTGTTGTTTTTTATTGGTCCTCATGAAAAGAACCATAAGGGGTAAAACTGTTTTTTTTTTTTATTGGTCGTCCTGAAAAAAAACATAAGGGAAATAATAGAAATACACACATACATTTAATGTCATGTATATCCTCTTTATTGATGATTGATTATTGTGTATTGTCATGAAATAAACATAAGGGGTAACACTGTCGATATTTGTCAAATAAAACATAGGGGGTAACACTGTTGTTTTTCTTTGGTCGTCATGAATAAAAACACAAGGGGTAACACTGTCGTTTTTATCAAATGAAACATGAGGGGTAACACTGTCGTTTTTATCAAATGAAACATAAGGGGTAACACTGTCGTTTTTTATCGGTTGTCATGAAATAAACATAATGGGTAACACTGTCGATATTTATCAATTAAAACGTAGGAGGTAACACGGTCGTTTTTATCAAATGAAACATGAGGGGTGACACTGTCGTTTTTCTTTGGTCGTCATGAAAAAAACGTAGGGGGTAACACTGTTGTTTTTTTATTGGTCGTCATGAATAAAAACATAAGGGGTAATACTGTTGTTTTTTTATTGGTCGTCATGAAAAAAAACATAAGGGGTAAAACTGTTTTTCTTTTTATTGGTCGTCATGAAAAAAAACATAAGGGGTAACACTGTTGTTTTTTATTGGTCGTCATGAAAAGAACCATAAGGGGTAAAACTTTTTTTTTTTTTATTGGTCGTCATGAAAAAAAACATAAGGGGTAACACTGTTGTTTTTTATTGGTTGTCATGAAAAAAAACATAAGGGGTAACACTGTTGTTTTTTATTGGTCGTCATGAAAAAAAACATAAGGGGTAACACTGTTGTTTTTTATTGGTCCTCATGAAAAGAACCATAAGGGGTAAAACTGTTTTTTTTTTTTATTGGTCGTTCTGAAAAAAAACAAGGGAAATAATAGAAATACACACATACATTTAATGTCATGTATATCCTCTTTATTGATGATTGATTATTGTGTATTGTCATGAAATAAACATAAGGGGTAACACTGTCGATATTTGTCAAATAAAACATAGGGGGTAACACTGTTGTTTTTCTTTGGTCGTCATGAATAAAAACACAAGGGGTAACACTGTCGTTTTTATCAAATGAAACATGAGGGGTAACACTGTCGTTTTTATCAAATGAAACATAAGGGGTAACACTGTCGTTTTTTATCGGTTGTCATGAAAAAAACAATGGGTAACACTGTCGATATTTATCAATTAAAACATAGGAGGTAACACGGTCGTTTTAATCAAATGAAACATGAGGGGTGACACTGTCGTTTTTCTTTGGTCGTCATGAAAAAAACGTAGGGGGTAACACTGTTGTTTTTTTATTGGTCGTCATGAATAAAAACATAAGGGGTAATACTGTTGTTTTTTTATTGGTCGTCATGAAAAAAAACATAAGGGGTAAAACTGTTTTTCTTTTTATTGGTCGTCATGAAAAAAAACATAAGGGGTAACACTGTTGTTTTTTATTGGTCGTCATGAAAAGAACCATAAGGGGTAAAACTTTTTTTTTTTATTGGTCGTCATGAAAAAAAACATAAGGGGTAACACTGTTGTTTTTTATTGGTCGTCATGAAAAAAAACATAAGGGGTAACACTGTTGTTTTTTATTGGTTGTCATGAAAAAAAACATAAGGGGTAACACTGTTGTTTTTTATTGGTCGTCATGAAAAAAAACATAAGGGGTAACACTGTTGTTTTTTATTGGTCCTCATGAAAAGAACCATAAGGGGTAAAACTGTTTTTTTTTTTTATTGGTCGTTCTGAAAAAAAACAAGGGAAATAATAGAAATACAAACATACATTTAATGTCATGTATATCCTCTTTATTGATGATTGATTATTGTGTATTGTCATGAAATAAACATAAGGGGTAACACTGTCGATATTTGTCAAATAAAACATAGGGGGTAACACTGTTGTTTTTCTTTGGTCGTCATGAATAAAAACACAAGGGGTAACACTGTCGTTTTTATCAAATGAAACATGAGGGGTAACACTGTCGTTTTTATCAAATGAAACATAAGGGGTAACACTGTCGTTTTTTATCGGTTGTCATGAAAAAAACAATGGGTAACACTGTCGATATTTATCAATTAAAACATAGGAGGTAACACGGTCGTTTTAATCAAATGAAACATGAGGGGTGACACTGTCGTTTTTCTTTGGTCGTCATGAAAAAAAACGTAGGGGGTAACACTGTTGTTTTTTTATTGGTCGTCATGAATAAAAACATAAGGGGTAATACTGTTGTTTTTTTATTGGTCGTCATGAAAAAAAACATAAGGGGTAAAACTGTTTTTCTTTTTATTGGTCGTCATGAAAAAAAACATAAGGGGTAACACTGTTGTTTTTTATTGGTCGTCATGAAAAGAACCATAAGGGGTAAAACTTTTTTTTTTTATTGGTCGTCATGAAAAAAAACATAAGGGGTAACACTGTTGTTTTTTATTGGTCGTCATGAAAAAAAACATAAGGGGTAACACTGTTGTTTTTTATTGGTCGTCATGAAAAAAAACATAAGGGGTAACACTGTTGTTTTTTATTGGTCGTCATGAAAAGAACCATAAGGGGTAAAAACTGTTTTTTTTTTTATTGGTCGTCATGAAAAAAAAAATCAAGGGTAACACTGTTGTCTTTGTCAAATAAAATATAAGGGGTAACACTGTCGTTTTTTAATGGTCGTCATGAAAAGAAACATAAGGGAAATAATAGAAATACACACATACATTTCAATGTCATGTATATCCTCTTTATTGATGATTGATTATTGTGTATTGTCATGAAATAAACATAAGGGGTAACACTGTCGATATTTGTCAAATAAAACATACGGGGTAGCACTGTTGTTTTTCTTTGGTCGTCATGAATAAAAACACAAGTGGTAACACTGTCGTTTTTATCAAATGAAACATGAGGGGTAACACTGTAGTTTTTATCAAATGAAACATAAGGGGTAACACTGTCGTTTTTTATCGGTTGTCATGAAAAAAACATAATGGGTAACACTGTCGATATTTATCAATTAAAACATAGGAGGTAACACGGTCGTTTTTATCAAATGAAACATGAGGGGTGACACTGTCGTTTTTTTTTGGTCGTCATGAAAAAAACGTAGGGGGTAACACTGTTGTTTTTTTATTGGTCGTCATGAATAAAAACATAAGGGGTAATACTGTTGTTTTTTTATGGGTCGTCATGAAAAAAAACATAAGGGGTAAAACTGTTTTTCTTTTTATTGGTCCTCATGAAAAAAAAGATAAGGGGTAACACTGTTGTTTTTTATTGGTCGTCATGAAAAAAAACATAAGGGGTAAAACTATTTTTTTTCTATTGGTCGTCATGAAAAAAAACATAAGGGGAAACACTGTTGTTTTTTATTGGTTGTCACGAAAAAAAAGATAAGGGGTAACACTGTTGTTTTTTATTGGTCGTCATGAAAAAAAAAATCAAGGGTAACACTGTTGTCTTTGTCAAATAAAATATAAGGGGTAACACTGTCGTTTTTTAATGGTCGTCATGAAAAGAAACATAAGGGAAATAATAGAAATACACACATACATTTTAATGTCATGTATATCCTCTTTATTGATGATTGATTATTGTGTATTGTCATGAAATAAACATAAGGGGTAACACTGTCGATATTTGTCAAACAAAACATACGGGGTAACACTGTTGTTTTTCTTTGGTCCTCATGAATAAAAACACAAGGGGTAACACTGTCGTTTTTATCAAATGAAACATGAGGGGTAACACTGTCGTTTTTATCAAATGAAACATAAGGGGTAACACTGTCGTTTTTTATCGGTTGTCATGAAAAAAACATAATGGGTAACACTGTCGATATTTATCAATTAAAACATAGGAGGTAACACGGTCGTTTTTATCAAATGCAACATGAGGGGTGACACTGTCGTTTTTCTTTGGTCGTCATGAAAAAAACGTAGGGGGTAACACTGTTGTTTTTTTATTGGTCGTCATGAATAAAAACATAAGGGGTAATACTGTTGTTTTTTTATTGGTCGTCATGAAAAAAAACATAAGGGGTAAAACTGATTTTCTTTTTATTGGTCGTCATGAAAAAAAACATAAGGGGTAACACTGTTGTTTTTATTGGTCGTCATGAAAAAAAAGATAAGGGGTAACACTGTTGTTTTTTTTTGGTCGTCATGAAAAAAACCATAAGGGGTAACACTGTTGTTTTTTATTGGTCGTCATGAAAAAAATATAAGGGGTAAAACTATTTTTTTCTGTTGGTCGTCATGAAAAAAAACATAAGGGGAAACACTGTTGTTTTTTATTGGTTGTCACGAAAAAAAAGATAAGGGGTAACACTGTTGTTTTTTATTGGTCGTCATGAAAAAAAACATAAGGGGTAACACTGTTGTTTTTTATTGTTCGTCATGAAAAGAACCATAAGGGGTACAACTTTTTTTTTTTTTATTGGTCGTCATGAATAAAAACATAAGGGGAAACACTGTTGTTTTTTATTGGTCGTCACGAAAAAAAAGATAAGGGGTAACACTGTTGTTTTTTATTGGTCGTCATGAAAAAAAACATAAGGGGTGACAGTGTCGTTTTTTATTGGTCGTCATGAAAAAAAAGATAAGGGGTAACACTGTTGTTTTTTTTTGGTCGTCATGAAAAAAACCATAAGGGGTAACACTGTTGTTTTTTATTGGTCGTCATGAAAAAAAACATAAGGGGTAAAACTATTTTTTTTCTATTGGTCGTCATGAAAAAAAACATAAGGGGAAACACTGTTGTTTTTTATTGGTTGTCACGAAAAAAAAGATAAGGGGTAACACTGTTGTTTTTTATTGGTCGTCATGAAAAAAAACATAAGGGGTAACACTGTTGTTTTTTATTGTTCGTCATGAAAAGAACCATAAGGGGTACAACTTTTTTTTTTTTTATTGGTCGTCATGAATAAAAACATAAGGGGAAACACTGTTGTTTTTTATTGGTCTTCACGAAAAAAAAGATAAGGGGTAACACTGTTGTTTTTTATTGGTCGTCATGAAAAAAAACATAAGGGGTGACAGTGTCGTTTTTTATTGGTCGTCATGAAAAAAAAGATAAGGGGTAACACTGTTGTTTTTTATTGGTCGTCATGAAAAAAACCATAAGGGGTAACACTGTTGTTTTTTATTGTTCGTCATGAAAAGAACCATAAGGGGTACAACTTTTTTCTTTTTATTGGTCGTCATGAATAAAAACATAAGGGGAAACACTGTTGTTTTTTATTGGTTGTCACGAAAAAAAAGATAAGGGGTAACACTGTTGTTTTTTATTGGTCGTCATGAAGAAAAACGTAAGGGTTAACACTGTTGTATTTTATTGGTCGTCATGAAAAAAAACAAAAGGGGTAACACTGTTGTTTTTTATTGGTCGTCATGAAAAGAACCATAAGGGGTAAAACTTTTTTTTTTTTTATTGGTCGTCATGAAAAAAAACATAAAGGGTAACACTGTGGTCTTTGTCAAATAAAATATAACGGGTAACACTGTCGTTTTTTAATGGTCGTCATGAAAAAAAACATAAGGGAAATAATAGAAATACACACATACATTTGAATGTCATGTATATCCTCTTTATTGATGATTGATTATGGTGTATTGTCATGAAATAAACCTGAGGGGTAACACTGTCGATATTTTTCAAATAAAACATAGGGGGTACACTGGAAAAAGCCTTCTGTTGAACCAATTAAAAAAAACAAGGGTAATGGTTCACATCTATATTACATAACTTGAGCCAATGACAAATATATAGCTTGCCTCAAACAATATTTCCTATGTTCATAAAAACAAAATAATACAACTTGGCACCAAGTATAATTCTATTCTTTGAATGAAGTTAATACATTTAAATCGTATGTTAAATCCTAAACAAAAAAATATTGATTCACTCCAACAATTGTTTCTAATTTAAGAAATATCTATCAGAAATAATTTGTTTTATCCAATCAAAAAGATTACAATTTAATCAAACAATTGTTTCTCATTTAACATATTTTTGTATACATCATCATCATCATTTTTTCCCGCTCGGCTCTCGCCGCTTCATGGCCTTGGGGCGCTTCTGTCTGGATTCGACATCACATCGCGACATCAGTCAGGGTTAGGTGCTTTGTCAAAGACACCTCGATACTCTGATCCGGGGATCGAACCGACAACCTTCAGGTTACCAGCCACTGTCCTAGCTCACAGAACCAGTGAGTCATCTTCACTCTGGTCAAGGCTAGTGCTTTCACATCAAAAAGTCGCCAAAAGTCACCAATAGCAGCTAGATTTGTCGCTTGTCGCTGTTTTGAAAAAAAGTCGCCAAAGGGGTCTGAAAAGTAGCTAAATATAGCGACAAAATCGCTAAGTTGGCAACACTGCGGTTTGGTCCAGTAGTCGTAAGCGTCTTTGTATTTAATGCGCATGCGCAGGCTTGTACGTAACCTTGAAATTGTACATTTGTCTGAACAAATATTTCTAAATTGAGCTCCTAATCAAATATAACAGTGTTTTAGGAAGAAAACAAAAAAAAAATATTTGGATTGAATGACAAAATTATTAATCAGTTGAATACACAACCTTAAAATTTTACATTTGTCAAAATGGATATTTCTTAATTGAGCTCCTAATTAAAAATATCTATATTTCACAGTATTTTGAAATAAAAAAAAGTTATTTTAAAAATAAAACAAAAAATGTTTATTTGAATTGAATTACAAAATAATAATCACATGAAGTACGGCTTAAAACCCTTTTTCCAGTGTAACACTGTTGTATTTATTTGGTCGTCATGAATAAAAACAAAAGGGGTAACACTGTCGTTTTTATCAAATGAAACATGAGGGGTAACACTGTCGTTTTTATCAAATGAAACATAAGGGGTAACACTGTCGTTTTTTATCGGTTGTCATGAAAAAAACATAATGGGTAACACTGTCGATATTTATCAATTAAAACATAGGGGGTAACACAGTCCTTTTTATCAAATGAAACATGAGGGGTGACACTGTCGTTTTTCTTAGGTCGTCATGAAAAAAACGTAGGGGGTAACACTGTTGTTTTTTTATTGGTCGTCATGAATAAAAACCTAAGGGGTAATACTGTTGTTTTTTATTGGTCGTCATGAAAAAAAACATAAGGGGTAAAACTGTTTTTCTTTTTATTCGTCGTCATGAAAAAAAAGATAAGGGGTAACACTGCTGTTTTTTATTGGTCGTCATGAAAAAAAAGATAAGGGGTAACACTGTTGTTTTTTATTGGTCGTCATGAAAAAAACATAAGGGGTAACACTGTTGTTTTTTATTGGTCGTCATGAAAAAAAGCATAAAGGGTAACACTGTTAAAAAAAAAACCATAAGGGAGATAATAGAAATACACACATACATTTTAATGTCATATATATCCTCTTTATTGATGATTGATTATTGTGTATTATCGTGAAATAAACATAAGGGATAACACTGTCGATGTTTATCAAATAAAACATAGGGGGTAACACTGTTGATTTTCTTTGGTCGTCATGAAACATGAGGGGTAACACTGTCGTTTTTATCAAATGAAACATAAGGGGTAACACTGTCGTTTTTTATTGGTCGTCATGAAAAAAAACATAAGGGGTAAAACTTTTTTTTTTTTTATTGGTCGTCATGAAAAAAAACGACAGACAGATAATAAGTCTAGAACACTGAAAACTACTTTTGCCGTGAGAGAATAAAAAAAAAAAAAATCCTCTTTCTCCCAGTTGGTAGTGCGTCGCCCAAATCGCCCCTATACACCATCCGCCCCTGGAGGGGTAACACTGTTGTTTTTTATTGGTCGTCAGGAAAAAAAAACATAAGGGGTAACACTGTTGTTTTTTATTGGTCGTCATGAAAAAAAACATAGGGGGTAACACTGTCGTTTTTTATTGGTCGTCTTGAAAAATAACATAAGGGAAATAATAGAAATACACACATACATTTTATCAAATGAAACATGAGGGGTAACACTGTCTTTTTTATCAAATGAAACATAAGGGGTAACACTGTCGTTTTTTATCGGTCGTCATGAAAAAAACATAACGGGTAACACTGTCGATATTTATCAATTAAAACATAGGGGGTACCACGGTCGTTTTTATCAAATGAAACATGACGGGAGACACTGTCGTTTTTCTTTGGTCGTCATGAAAAAAAAAAGATTTGTCTTTGTCAAATAAAATATAAGGGGTAACACTGTCGTTTTTATCAAATGAAACGTAAGGGTAACACTGTCCTTTTTTATCTGTCGTCATGAAAAACCCATAAGGGGTAACGCTGTCGAAATGTATCGAATAAAACATAGGGGGTAACACCAGGGACGCGGGAAGTCAGTCCGAGGGGGGGGTCCCGAGAGAGAGTCTATATAATGACGTCATAATAAATGCTGTGCAACATCCATTGTTTACAGAGACGAGATGACGGGTGACGTCACATTCACGGCTGATAAACACTCTACTGGTGTGTAAAAAGAGTTCTGCCAACTAGTTACTTATTCACAAACGTTAGCAAGTAAACAATGTGGAAATTAGAGTCAACTCGGCTGATACTGGGCTGAATTTCACACACTAACAACATGCCGACAAGCTGTTGCGGTCCGGGATTATACACAGCGTTGTAACAAGGATTCAGGAGGTTATTTCTAAAGGTTTACAAAGGAAAGTGACAATAAAAGAAAGCCTTCATTTTCATCCAGAGTTACGAGTTGTCTGATATGAGGAAAGTGAACCGTCCGTCTTTGCTCTTTTTTTGCCAACCAGTTTACGTGCGGGATGCCAGAATCAAAACGATAACATTCAACATGTCTATTAATATGGCAGCAACATTTTACACCAGTTTTAGAATGTTCACTACAACAGATGTTGAACACCAACATGCTTATGTAAAATCAGCATAGTACCATATTCAGCTATGGACAGTTCTGCGTTGTGCGTCATAGCCTAAGTCAGCCTACACAGACAATGTTCTAATCTAAATAAAATGAAATGATAACATGATAAATATCATAAAAAGGGTGGATGTCAATAATTTAATGAAAAATCATGTTGTATGATAAAATTAAACAAAAAAAAAAAGTATTGATTTGTTCAGAAAACGCTCTCACTTGCAGTTACAGTCAGGGGCCGCCAGGGGGGGTGCTGCAGCACACTAAGCACCCCCGCTTCCCGCGTCCCTGCTCATTTGGGCACGTCACAGTTACGTAGATATTTCCCCCTGCTTTTCCACCGCAAGGCACTCTGGGACTTGAAGTAGTTTAACCATTGGTTTGCCGATACAACAGACAATGCATCTCAAATCCAAATCAAACCTCGCCATACAACGCATTTACATCGAAATAATTACCTTTAACTGTAAAAAAAAATATCACTTATATTTACTTCCAGCTCATTTGGCTACCTAACAATGCAACCTATTAAGTTACAACACTACACAGAAGAGCTTCAAACAAAAACTCACAAGCTGGTTCTGGGTAGAGGTGTTTGGTGGTTTTAGATAATCAAACAACCTAAAATAAGTGCGTGCATAAAGTGCCAGGACGTACAACAAATAATAAGTGTAAGAGGGGTTTGGAGGGAGGCTATGCAGAGTCTAGGTGAGGTCTCTCCTTGACCACAAGGTGTCACTAAAGACCATGTTTACGACAGTGGCCTCTGTTCAGGCGGTCGGCAGTTGGGTTGCTGCGGGCCGTTGACGACTGGAACCGGAGTGGCCTCCTGGGGCAGTGAGGCCCACGGTCCCATAGTGCAGGGTCAACACTTAAAGGTTACTTTAAACACGGGATTGTTATCTAAAACCCATTTATTTGTCGGCATGTGGCTCAGGAGGTAGAGCGGGTTGGCTGGTAAGACGCCTCACCCAGACTGCTCCCGACGAGCTGGCTTTCACCTTGCGTGGCTGACACCGCCGTCGGTGTGTGTGAATGTGTCTATGACTGAGTGAATGTTAGGAAATATTGTAAATATTGTCAAAAATAATTTAGTGGCCACTTGGTTAGAACATTGCTGTATAAATGCATTCCATTTACCATCTTAAAACAACAACATTGGCTTAAAGCAGGTAAGTGTTGCTCCAACGTTTCAAGTGTGTTGAGGGTTTCTTATGACAAGGACCAATGAATACCGGCGGTCGCAGTCATGTCTGACGGAACAACAGTTTGTAAAAGAGTAACCAGTGAGGTGTAGAACGCGTAGTAACGGTACAAAAACACGCAGGACACACACAGGACACCACAGATGGACAAACACGCATACACACACACGCACACACACATAGAACCACACGCACAGACACACAGATAGATACATACACATGCACGCAAACATAAAGACACACACACACACACAAGGATAGATGTATACTGTGTATGTATACTATGAGGCAATCCGTCTCTACCTGTCTCATGTCTGTCCGAGTTACCGCTGCATCCGATGGTATGCTAGCTCTGATCTGATCGCCATGGCAGCAGACGATCAGCTGGCACAGCTGGCAGGGTGAGAAGATGGCCGCCGCGTGTCTGACCTACATGTGAGCGCTCACACACTCACATGTATGGCGGGATGTTAAGCAGCACAGGGTGTCGGTTGGAAGGCTCATCTTGTTATTGGCCCCAGAAGGTCGCCATAAATCTCTCTCCCCAAGCCTTCGGAGAGAGGGAGAGGTTTACAACCCCTCCCCCCCCTCCTCTTTGTCTCCCCCCCTCCCTCCCCCCTCCCTTCCTCCCCCTTCCCCCCCCAACACCGTCCACCTCACCGGGAGGGGTTCTCGTTGCCTTCTGAAGCCTTTCCCCCAGCATCCTCTCTCTGGTCTCTCCATGCCTGGGGGGGGGGTCGCAGGGTCGCTCGGGGGTCGCGGGGTCAGACCCTGAGCCCTCGCCTTGGTGTGGCGTCGAAGGACACTGTTGACGCTGGGAGGGGGGCGGGGGGGGGTGGGTGGACGCGTGCGGCGGGGGAGACATGACTCCTGGTCTACTCCAGGGGGGGGGGCGGGAGGCGTGGCTTCACTCCTGATTTACCGCCCCCTCCCCCCCCTCCCAGGGCGAAGGGCGCTCTCCTGGGCCGTCAGACCCCCGGTCTTGTTTCATCTTTGTTTTACTACGACACACAAAGGTTTTACCAGAGGACCCCGGAGACACAGAGGGACGACGCCGCGTTACATCTGGAGCCGTCAGGCAGCGGCCCGCTCGAGACGGAGAGAGATGAAGACACACACACACACACACACACACACACACACACACACACACACACACACACACACACACACACACACACACACACACACACACACACACACACACACACACACACACACACACGCCGGCGACATGTGGCTCTTGACTGGTAACCCGAAGGTTACTAGTTCGATCCCCGGCTCCCCGTCCTAGCCTAGAGTGTCGAGGTGTCCCTGAGCAAGGCACCTCACCCTGACTGCACCTGACGAGCTGGCTGTCGCCTTGCGTGGTTGACTCCGCCGTCGGTGTGTGAATGCGTGCATGAATGTGTGTACGTTGGGCAGTACTGTAGCGCTTTGAGTGGCATACGGGTCAGAAAAGCGCTGTATAAATGCATTCCGTTCACCATTTACACCTACACCCACAGAGAAGGATGGATCGCGTCACAGCTGGAGCCGTGAGGCTGAGGCCCGTCCGAGCCGGAGTGTCTCCGGGCGACTGGCGGAGAGACGCGCAGACGACTGACCTCCATCTTTTAATACACCCAGAGACACTCACAAACAGACGGAGAGAGACGCGAAGAGAGAAAGCCATGGAGAAAGGAATGGAGAGACCAAGAGAGATTTAGAGGGAGGAGGAGACAGAGGGGGGAGAGAGGGAGTGTGTGTGGGTTAAGTGGCGTGTGTGTGTGTGTGTGTGTGTGTGTGTGTGTGTGTGTGTGTGTGTGTGTGTGTGTGTGTGTGTGTGTGTGTGTGTGTGTG
>NC_079412.1:20352182-20373310 GCF_026213295.1 Gadus chalcogrammus
GTGAAGGTTCTGCTGCCCCACGGTGTCGCCCAACAGTACATGGAGACCGTGGTGAAGGTTCTGCTGCCCCACGGTGTCGCCCAACAGTACATGGAGACCGTGGTGAAGGTTCTGCTGCCCCACGGCGTCGCCCAACAGTACATGGAGACCGTGGTGAAGGTTCTGCTGCCCCACGGCGTCGCCCAACAGTACATGGAGACCGTGGTGAAGGTTCTGCTGCCCCACGGCGTGGCCCAACAGTACATGGAGACCGTGGTGAAGGTTCTGCTGCCCCACGGTGTCGCCCAACAGTACATGGAGACCGTGGTGAAGGTTCTGCTGCCCCACGGTGTCGCCCAACAGTACATGGAGACCGTGGTGAAGGTTCTGCTGCCCCACGGTGTCGCCCAACAGTACATGGAGACAGTGGTGAAGGTTCCGCTGCCCCACGGTGTCGCCCCAACAGTACATGGAGACCGTGGTGAAGGTTCTGCTGCCCCACGGTGTCGCCCAACAGTACATGGAGACCGTGGTGAAGGTTCTGTTGCCCCACGGTGTCGCCCAACAGTACATGGAGACCGTGGTGAAGGTTCTGCTGCCCCACGGTGTCGCCCAACAGTACATGGAGACCGTGGTGAAGGTTCTGCTGCCCCACGGTGTCGCCCAACAGTACATGGAGACCGTGGTGAAGGTTCTGCTGCCCCACGGTCCCTCCGGTGTGCAGTGGAACGCGGCGCACGGCTGGCTGTTGTCCTCTCTGTAGCTACTATGAATTATTTAACGATCCACCGCAACCACAAAGGCCTCCGAGTTATATTAAGACGCAACGCGAAGAAGCTTAAAACTGAGGCACGGAATATGTTTATTATTACATTACACAGCCTACGAGTGTATGGATCTGCATGATCTCATTTTAATATCACAGAGCTAGAGCACATGAACGCAAAACGTGCACTCACAGTAGAGGCAATCTGTAGAGAGAACATCTTGAAACACGAGTCGGGTTCAGACTTCTGTAAGAGAGAGCGAAGGAGATGGAGAGAAAGAGATAAAGGGAGAGGGAAGAGAGCCAGAGAGAGTAAAATTACACTGGAAAGAATGAGGAGAGAATACGGAGAGAAAGGGGAAGAGAGAACGAGAGAGGGGAAAAATAGGACGAGAGTGAACAGGAGAACAAGAGAAATAGAAAATGAATAATTTGTCTGAGGAGGACAGAGAGGAAGAGAACATTGTTTCCATCTCACAGAGCGGGCCAGAATCAGAACCACCATGGAACCCAACAGTGCTTCCCTCTTGGAAGGGATCCAGTTATCCTCCATGATCTCTATCATTACCATTCTGCTGCTGTCTGCAAAAACAGAAGCCCACACGAGGAGACGGACGCTGAGGAACCTCAGGCCACAGGGTGCTGAGAGAGGAGGAGAGAGGAGAGGAGGAGAGAGGAGAGGGGAGGAGAGGAGAGGAGAGGGGAGGAGAGGAGAGAGGAGGAGAGAAAGAGGAGAGAGGAGGAGAGAGAGAGGAGGGATAAGGAGAGAGGAGAGAGGAGGAGACTGGAGGAGAGGAGAGAGGAGGAGAGAGGAGGAGACAGGAGGAGAGGAGAGAGGAGGAGAGAGGAGGGAGGAAGAGAGGAGAGGAGAAAGGAGGCGAGAGGAGGAGCAGAGGAGAGTGGAGGAGAGAGAGAGAGAGAGAGAGAGAGAGAGAGAGAGAGAGAGAGAGAGAGAGAGAGAGAGAGAGAGAGAGAGCGAGAGAGAGAGTGGGAGGAGGAGAGTGGAGTAGAGTAGAAGAGAGGAAGAGAGTACATGAGAGAAGAGGAGAGAGGAGGAGAGTGAAGGAAAGAGGAGGAGAGGTCATTGGAGGAGAGTTGAGGAGGAGAGTATGTGATGTTGTATGTTTGATGGAGGATGTGGTGGATTATTCATCTGTCCACGAGCCCGGCTGTGGCTACGCGTGTCTCCTGATGCTCTTCTCTCTCGTCAGGACGGTGATCTTGTTCGCCGTCTGACTGAATTTAAATACCAGGACCAGCTTCGTCCACAATGGAACAAGACAATGAAGTCGTGAACTAATCTATTGCGATGTAGAACAAATTCATATTTCAAAGTAATTAGATCTATTTCTCATTTGTATCTAAGCAGCTTCTCCAGTCACACGTTCCAGTGTTCAGCCATGTCCCAGCCAACCAGAGCTCTCTAAAGTTCAGTTAGCGAGAAGCGGAGTGTGATCATCCAGAGGTGGTTAGGGGGTTAGAATCCCAGACAAAAGGTTGTGGGTTCAACCCCCAATGTCCACATCCAACCTGTAGGCATGCCTGTAATGTCTACCCCCTGCCTCCTCATTATGAACCGTCCCTGTACTGTCTAACCCCTACCTGCTTCTTAATGACCTGTCTCTGTACTGTCTAACCCCTACCTGCTCCTTAATGACCCGTCTCTGTACTGTCTAACCCCTACCTGCTCCTTAATGACCCGTCTCTGTACTGTCTAACCCCTACCTGCTTCTTAATGACCTGTCTCTGTACTGTCTAACCCCTACCTGCTCCTTAATGACCTGTCTCTGTACTGTCTAACCCCTACCTGCTCCTTAATGACCTGTCTCTGTACTGTCTAACCCCTACCTGCTTCTTAATGACCTGTCTCTGTACTGTCTAACCCCTACCTGCTCCTTAATGACCTGTCTCTGTACTGTCTAACCCCTACCTGCTCCTTAATGACCTGTCTCTGTACTGTCTAACCCCTACCTGCTCCTTAATGACCTGTCTCTGTACTGTCTAACCCCTACCTGCTCCTCAATGACCTGTCTCTGTACTGTCTAACCCCTACCTGCTCCTTAATGACCCGTCTCTGTACTGTCTAACCCCTACCTGCTCCTTAATGACCCGTCTCTGTACTGTCTAACCCCTACCTGCTCCTTAATGACCCGTCTCTGTACTGTCTAACCCCTACCTGCTCCTTAATGACCTGTCTCTGTACTGTCTAACCCCTGCCTGCTCCTTAATGACCTGTCTCTGTACTGTCTAACCCCTACCTGCCTCTTAATGACCTGTCTCTGTACTGTCTAACCCCTACCTGCTCCTTAATGACCTGTCTCTGTACTGTCTAACCCCTGCCTGCTCCTTAATGACCTGTCTCTGTACTGTCTAACCCCTACCTGCTCCTTAATGACCTGTCTCTGTACTGTCTAACCCCTACCTGTTCTTAATGACCTGTCTCTGTACTGTCTAACCCCTACCTGCTCCTTAATGACCTGTCTCTGTACTGTCTAACCCCTACCTGCTCCTTGATGACCTGTCTTTGTACTGTCTAACCCCTACCTGTTCTTAATGATCTGTCTCTGTACTGTCTAACCCCTACCTGTTCTTAATGACCTGTCTCTGTACTGTCTAACCCCTACCTGCTCCTTAATGACCTGTCTCTGTACTGTCTAACCCCTACCTGCTCCTTGATGACCTGTCTCTGTACTGTCTAACCCCTACTTGCTCTCGGGTCTGAGTAATGGGTTGATAGTGAACACTAATCACCGGTCACGCAGATAGGGGATTAGTCATGCTTTAGGTAGTGTGTGTATGTGTGTGTGTGTGTGTGTGTGTGTGTGTGTGTGTGTGTGTGTGTGTGTGTGTGTGTGTGTGTGTGTGTGTGTGTGTGTGTGTGTGGTTCACAACAACCCACTGACTCAAACCAGTTCCTCTGTCCACTCCTCTGTCATCACATCTCTTCCTGCAACTGGCCATCCTTTCGAGGAAAGAAACCCAAATATGTTTGGTTTCTTTCCCCCAAACCGCTTCAATGAGCTGGTCTTCTATCACCGTTCAAGAACTAGTTTCACGAGGAAGAGATGAGTAGTTTGAGGAAGAGATGTGATGACAGAGGAGAGGACAGAGGAACTGGTTTGATTCATTGTTGTTTTGTTATATGTAGGGATGGGAATAGAGAACCGGTTCTTGTTCAGAACCGGTTCCGAGTCAACCGATTCCTTGGAATCGTTAGCAAGCCTGTTTAACGATTCCTTGGAATCGTTAGCAAGCCTGCTTAACGATTCCGCTTATCGGTTCCGGTCGCGGCAAATGCGTCGTGACGTCACACACACGCTGCTTTGATTTGGTTCAGAACGCAGCAAACATGTCGCCGCCGAGGAAGAATCGCATTGTGCGTTCACACCAAACGCGACGGGGCGACAAGATCCCATACAAAGTGAACGTAGAGACGTGTATAAGGGCGAGTTTGTCGCGGGAGAAAACCGGCGACAAGTTTTTGTCGTGATGACAGCCAATCAGCGTTCAACAGCGTGATAACTGAGTGACATGTGTAACAGCCAATCAGCGTTCAGCCGTCAAACTCAGTGCAGTGCAGTCCGGGTGAACCGCGGAATGGAGGAGAAAGTGATTGTTGCAGTTGGCGACTCCTGGATCTCTATATATAATAGTATATAAGATATTATATACTATATTATAATTGTATATATAATATCACGGCCAACAGCTCTGTCGCCTCCGGATGGCCGTAGCGTGGGGAGCTCTCATAGGGATTGGGCTTCTCGGGGTTTGTTTACCGGCATTGCTATGGTTTCCGGTCTTGTGTGTTCCAACGGTTTATTAGGTAGGCCCATCTAATAAATCTCTGTCTAATCAATGCTTCATTTTGTTTATGTCAGTTTAATTTTGTTACAAGTTGAATGCAAATGAGCACTGTTAGAATTCCAAAAGGCACAAGCTCTTACTTGGCTGTTTTCAGTCTGTGTTTTTAGTTGTATGGCACATAATGATGGCATTTGGGCTTAAAAAGCGATATATTTTTTCGTCTAGACCAATTGATTTGAAAATGTACAATTTCCTAATACTAGAAGAACTTCGCATCAGATATTAAAGAGATGTAATGCAAACAAACAACATTTATACTTATTTTCTCACCCAATGAGAATCGATAAGAGAATCGATAAGGAATCGGATCGATAAGCAGAATCGGAATCGGAATCGTGAAATTCTTATCAATTCCCATCCCTAGTTATATGACACACACACACACACACACACACACACACACACACACACACACACACACACACACACACACACACACACACACACACACACACACACACAACCTACCTGCTTCTTAATGACCTGTCTCTGTACTGTCTAACCCCTACCTGCTCCTTAATGACCTGTCTCTGTACTGTCTAACCCCTACCTGCTCCTTAATGACCTGTCTCTGTACAGTCTAACCCCTACCTGCTCCTTAATGACCTGTCTCTGTACTGTCTAACCCCTGCCTGCTCCTTAATGACCTGTCTCTATACTGTCTAACTCCTACCTGCCTCTTAATGACCTGTCTAACCCTACTTTCTCCTGAATGACCTGTCTCTGTACTGTCTAACCCCTCTTAGTGACATGGATGTGACTTCAGTGTAAGTTGCTTTAAAGGCATTAGCCAAGTAACTAAGTTGGGACATAAAACATGGAGAAGTGGACCGACTGGAGGCTGGAGCGGAGTGGTTGACCCCAGCTGCCAGAGGCTTCTTCTATCTCTTAATCCCAGCTGATCTCGTACACCTCTCTCTCTCTCTCTCTCTCTCTCTCTCTCTCTCTCTCTCTCTCTCAACCTCTCACATCGTCTTTCCTCAACACAACACACACACACACACACACACACACACACACACACACACACACACACACACACACACACACACACACACACACACACACACACACACACACACACACACACACACACACACACACACACACACAGATCGGTTCCGGCGGTGTCTTAACTATTGCAGACATTTCACTGCAGGGGGAAATCAATCTTCAGGATTCAGATCTCATGATTTCACGGTCCAACACTTCACTGAAACAACACTTTGTCTACATACGTACGCACATGGTCAAGGGTTAATGCACACGTCATCCGCATACATACAACACAGGCACACACAAATGTTGAACATACACACAAACACGTTGGTGCTATCAGGTTTAGAGAGAGGGAGAGAGTGTCAGTGAGTGAGTGAGTGAGTGAGTGAGTGAGTGAGTGAGTGAGTTTGTTTGTGTATTACTTCCTGGAGGAAGTTCCCTGCCCTCTCTATAGAAACTAATTACCCGAGTTTCAACCTCAGCAGCCCATCTCTCCCTCCTCACCTCTCTGTCTCTGAGAGGGTGGGCTTTTAAAGGTTTTCATCTTCATGTTTAAAGATCCCCCCTCAAGGTCTCCTCCGTCTGGGCCTGAGAGCCTCTCCTTAAGAGGGGTAGAAGTCTCTCCCAGAGGACTATGAGGACTAGGAGGTGTCTGGGAGCCTCTCCTATGTCTGGTTGACCATGTGGGTCCCGGAAAGCCCTCTGAGACCGGACTCTGATTATGGACTGCCCAAATAAAAACATTCAGACTTGATAAGACTCGAGAATCCATTTCGTTCCAACTTTGTTAACGCAGGAAAACACAGCTGACGCTCTGGTTTCCTGGCGGAAGTCGTGTGTTAATAAAGTTCCATTTGATGGAATAGCGATGGGAAGTGTGTGTGTTGTGGTTGAAGGGCGGGCCGCCGAGCTGCGGGGCATCGCCAGCCAGCGTCCCGGGATGTTACCAGAGGGTTAGGTCAGCCCAACCTGCTGGGAGTTGGACCCACGCTCCCGTTTCTCTCTCCCTCCCTTCAATAAATAAACACGTAAACAACCTGAAGGAGTGAGGAAGCAGGGCACACACACACACGCACACACACACACACACACACACACACGCGCACACACACACACACACACACGCACACACACACGTGCGCACGCACGCACGCACGCACGCACGCACGCACGCACGCACGCACGCACGCACGCACGCTCGCACGCACGCACGCACACACACACACACACACACACGCACACGCACACACACAACAGCCAGATATTTGGAAAAATAGTTTAGGCTGGCCAAGTGTCTCTTAACCCAACACTCACCCAACACACTTTTAGTGACTCCTGAAAGCATGCTGAGTGAGTACTTTGTTTGCGGAGTAGTGTGTGTGTGTGTGTGTGCGCTGAGTAGTGTGTGTGTGTGTGTGTGTGTGTGTGTGTGTGTGTGTGTGTGTGTGTGTGTGTGTGTGTGTGTGTGTGTGTGTGTGTGTGTGTGTGTGTGACATAGAAAAAAACAACACTGAATCAAACCAGTTCCTCTGTCCTCTCCTCTGTCATCAAATCTCTTCCTCAAACTACTCATCTCTTCCTCGTGAAACTAGTTCTTGAACGGTGATAGAAGACAACGGTTTTTGAAAAAAACAAACATATTTGGGTTTCTTTCCTCGACAGGATGGCTAGTTGCAGGAAGAAATGTGATGACAGAGGAGTGGACAGAGGAACTGGTTTGAGTCAGTGAGTTGTTGTGAACCACACACACACACACACACACACACACACACACACACACACACACACACACACACACACACACACACACGACCTAAAGCATGACTAATCCCCTATCTGCGTGACCGGTGATTAGTGTTCACTATCAACCCATTACTCAGACCCGAGAGCAAGTAGGGGTTAGACAGTACATTGACAGGTCATCAAGGAGCAGGTAGGTGTTAGACAGTACAGTGACAGGTCATCAAGGATCAAGTAGGGGTTGGACAGTACAGAGAGAGGTCATTAAGGAGCAGGTAGGGGTTGGACAGTACAGAGACAGGTCATTAAGGAGCAGGTAGGGGTTAGACAGTACAGAGACAGGTCATTAAGGAGCAGGTAGGGGTTAGACAGTACATTAACAGGTCATCAAGGAGCAGGTAGGGGTTAGACAGTACAGAGACAGATCATTAAGAACAGGTAGGGGTTAGACAGTACAGTGAGAGGTCAAGGAGCAGGTAGGGGTTAGACAGGACAGAGACAGGTTATTAAGGAGCAGGTAGGGGTTAGACAGTACAGAGACAGGTCATTAAGGAGCAGGTAGGGGTTAGACAGTACAGAGACAGGTCATTAAGGAACAGGTAGGGGTTAGACAGTACAGAGACAGTTCATTAAGGAGCAGGTAGTGTTGTCCATGTAGCCGACAATAAAGCAGAATGTGGTGTGGATAAATCTGAGAAAATCTGTGTTTTCAGAAAACATTTGAGTGGAGAGGTTGTGCTTGGTGTACCAACGTTCTTTATGATCTACTGGGATGGACTTCACTCCGCCCGTGTGACGTTAGCTTCAGAGAAATGGAGGATTTGGACAAACAGCAACACTTAAGGAGATCTGTTTGATATTTCCACCGTCAGGGGATGTCAGCGAACAGCTGAAATCTCTTCACGGTCCTCTAAATATAGCATCACATGGGTTTACAGGAAGGCTACATTCAGAGACGCCGTTTAAAGTCTTGACGCTCGTTACAGTCAACACCAAGCTCAGCCAGACATCGACGACATCACACATGGACACAAATATATCAGAGGTCAACTTACAGAGAGAGACACAGAGAGACACACAGACAGAGGGACAGAGACACACTGACAGAGAGAGAGAGAGAGAGAGAGAGAGAGAGAGAGAGAGAGAGAGAGAGAGAATGATTCAGACATACAGACACAAAGAGAGAAAGACAGACGGATAGACAGAGTGACTCAGATGTAAACACAAAGAGAGAGAGGAGGACAGAGACATAAAGGAATGGAGAGAGCAACTGACGAGAGTGAGAGGCTGATGCAGAGAGAAAGAGAGAAAGAGAGACAGAGCGAGACAGACGGAGAGAAAAAAGAGACGAGCGGAGAAGAAACAGAGTTGGCCGGGGGGAGGACAGAGACAGAAGGGAGCAGAGCATCAGGGTGACGTACTGCAGGCCATCTTACTTTTGTTTTTCTGTTGAAAAGCGAGGGACACACACACACACACACACACACAACCCAGCCTCTCCAAAACACTCAGAGCCCATCTGGCCCGCGGCCTTAATCAGCTTATAACGGTCCGGAGGCCAGCGCGCTCATCCCGGCTGACGGTTTAACATTAACACTAACACTCCCTGTCCCAACACTGTTCACACACGGAGACACAGGGGGAGCACCGTGGATACATGGGGCTGACCACCACCAGGTAGAAGGCTCTCAGCCAATAAGAGAGGGTCTGAAGGCCACCAGGTGGAAGGCTCTCAGCCAATAAGAGAGGGTCTGAAGGCCACCAGGTAGAAGGCTCTCAGCCAATAAGAGAGGGTCTGAAGGCCACCAGGTAGAAGGCTCTCAGCCAATAAGAGAGGGTCTGAAGGCCACCAGGTAGAAGGCTCTCAGCCAATAAGAGAGGGTCTGAAGACCACCAGGTAGAATGCTCTAAGCCAATCAGAGAGGGTCTGAAGACCACCAGGTAGAAGGCTCTCAGCCAATAAGAGAGGGTCTGAAGGCCACCAGGTAGAAGGCTCTCAGCCAATCAGAGAGGGTCTGAAGGCCACCAGGTAGAAGGCTCTAAGCCAATAAGAGAGGGTCTGAACCGGCCAGGTGGAATGCTCTCAGCCAATCAGAGAGGGTCTGAAGACCACCAGGTAGAAGGCTCTCAGCCAATAAGAGAGGGTCTGAAGGCCACCAGGTAGAAGGCTCTCGGCCAATAAGAGAGGGTCTGAAGACCACCAGGTAGAATGCTCTCAGCCAATCAGAGAGGGTCTGAACCGGCCAGGTGGAATGCTCTCAGCCAATCAGAGAGGGTCTGAAGACCACCAGGTAGAAGGCTCTCATTAACGCAGAGACAAGCCAGACAATCAGAGACCTCATAAACATGCCAGCCAATCAGAGACACCCTTAATGCAGAGATTCGCCAGCCAGCCAATCAGAGACATCATAAACAAAGAGACGCTAGCCAGCTAACCGGAGACCTTATAACAACTGAGATACACCAGCCAGCCAACCAGAGACCTCAAAACAACTGAGATACACCGGCCAGCCAACCAGAGACCTCATAACAACTGAGATACACCGGCCAGCCAACCAGAGACCTCATAACAACTGAGATAGGCTTGCTGGCAGGAAGACCCCATGAACACTGAGACATGCTAAGAAGCCGAACAAAAGACAGGCTAACTGATAAGTCCGGTTAACTAGCTGGAAAACGTCAGAATGTTTACATTTACATTGAGGGCGTTTAGCAGACGCTTTTATCCAAAGCGACTTACAATTAGTACATTTGTCAGAAGAAAGAGAAACAACAATATATCTCTGTCGGTACAGTAAGGATGTTCAATCAAGTGCCGAGCACTAACAATCCCTAGGTTGACCCATTCCCCGTAAACAACAACAAACACCGAGACATCAGAGCCAGTGGAGACACAGGCGGACTGATGCTGATCCAGGCCAGGATGCTGTCCTGGGAAATGGGAAAGCTGTGACTCCATATGGTACTCTGTCTGTCTATGGTCTCAAACACACACACACACACACACACACACACACACACACACACACACACACACACACACACAGCCCAGAGGATGCGCACAGCCACATACTTATACACTTACACACACTCCAGAGCACAGCTGATCTCTCAGTAAACACGGACATATGGTGCGTCTCTGTGGAGAGAGAGAGAGAGAGAG
The DNA here is from genome assembly GCF_026213295.1 of Gadus chalcogrammus. Classification (NCBI taxonomy): domain Eukaryota; kingdom Metazoa; phylum Chordata; class Actinopteri; order Gadiformes; family Gadidae; genus Gadus; species Gadus chalcogrammus. The sequence continues at coordinate 20,362,697 of NC_079412.1, forward strand.
ATCATTACTGACATCCTTTGTCTCCACAGGGAACAACCGCTGAGGCATGTTGTAGGACACACACACACACAGACACACACACACACACACATGTACGTCAGTGCTTATATAAGGACACTCTTCCAGGATCAGGGAGGGACAGGGTTCTCATGACACCGTGAAGTTATGTAAAGATGGGATCATCATCATCATAACAGATACTCATCTGTTTGGCCTCATGCTGGGCCTAGATCTGCTGCTGCAGCACGGAGCTACACCGCACCGCTGGACCGAGTTCAGTCCTCTGCTGTTCCACACAGTGGTTTGATATCATCATCACCCCCCCACTGCTCCCTGCTGCTCTTCCACACACATGTCTTTTCGTCGCCATAAAGCAACTCAGTCCTCCCTGCGTTGATGTCGATACACCGGAGCCGACCAAGCGAGGAGTTACGAACATATGTCTCGCATTGTCTCGTCTTCTCAGAACATATCTCCGCCGTCACGGCGGCCATTCAGCCGTCTGAGCGCGTGCAAGACTTCAATGACATCACTGCCATGACGTCAGTGGTCGCCTTGGCATCGCCGCTCCCAGCATCAGATTGGCCCACTTCCTCCCTCTCTTCATCATCCCTGCATCCTCTCCCACCCTCGCTCTCTAAAGAGAGACACAGAGAAGATCTAGAGTACACCCTTCCGCTCTCTCCCGCCATCCTCTCTCTCTCTCTCTCTCTCCTCTCTCTGTCTCACCCTCCCCGTCTCTCTCACTCTCTGTCTCTCTCTGTCTCTCCCTCTCCGTCTCTCTCTCTCTCTCTCTCTCTCTCTCTCTCTCTCTCTCTCTCTCTCGCTCTCTCTCTCTCTCCCTCTCTCCCTCTCTGCTCCCAGTGGAGCAGCCCAGCCCTGTTCTGTCTCATTAGGTCAGAACCAGAGACGTGCTGCCGGCGAGACTGGCCCGCTCGCCCGCTTATCATCCACTTACCGCAAGATTAAATACAGCCGCACACTCTCACTCTCTCTACCACAAACACACACACACACTGTACATACAAGGGCACACTAACACACATACATACACGGGCGCACACACACACATACAAGGGCACGCACACGCGCACAAAAACACACACAGGCACACACACACACGCACAAGTGCGCACACAAACACAAAGATTAAAAAATAAAGTATAAGTGCTATGCAGAAATTTAAAGTTAACATACCTGGGACTAAAATGAGGTGACAGCAGTAGAATTTCTTGTGTTTCATATCTAAACGTAACCACATCATTTTTGCCCGACAGCATATCTTAAATGTCCATTTACCAACGTATTATTATAGGATCTACGGTATATATCTTTTGCACATGTGATGTGTAGAAACTCGCCGGGAATAGATTTGATTTATTTGACTGCATGAGAGTAATTTTAGTTATCTCTTCACTTTGGCAATGTGAACATGATTATTCCTCATCATGCCAATTAAGCACTTGAATTGAGGCGCGTCCTAAGAGCGATGGGGCTCAATCAGACCGCGGGGTGAAAGCCCAGCGTGTGTCCGTAATAGACGTTCAGATGAGATCTGAGCCTGACACAACACATGCTCCTACTGAGCCCATCTCCGAACGCGATTATGAAGCCTTGCCACGGAGAAGGCGTTTCCGGTTTCCACAATCTGCCTCCCCTACTCTATCCGCTGTTTATTCATTCATTCATTCTGATTTCACGCTGGAACCAAGCCCGATTACCAATCACTCACCTTAATCATATGAAGATATCGTGAATGCATCAGGCTATGTCTACTAAAACAGCTTAATGTTTTCTTATGACTAACTTAAGGAGAATTTGTAGGCTTTTATTCTGTCAAAGAAATGGAAATGTTTTGCCTGATGAAAAGGGAAACTGCCTGATAATTGTAATGTTATTGTTTCTACTCAAGTTGTACTTACATGGTGAATATTGTTCTTGGGCCATGCTTTTATACAGCAACAGGAAGTACAATAATTGAGTCTCATTTCCTGTTTCCTGTTTACTTATTTGCCCACGTGCAGCTTCCATGTATCGTCAGTCATCTCTAACCAAAACCCCATCTCGCCTGTAAGGAAGATTAGGGCTACATGTGATTATCTTTTTGGAGTTCTGACTTTAAAGTCTGACCGCAGAACTCAAAATAAATTCCCATGTTTGCCTTTTCCTCTTCCATATTTCATTGGATGCCCGTCAGGTTTGCAATCGATTTTAGGATCTCATTGGTATTTAAGATCACTTCATGGACTAGCCTGAATGTAATCAACCGTTATCCTCAAACTAAATCTCATCTTTTGAGTTCAGCTTCCTCTGAACCAAGTAGTAAAGAAACCGTCAGTTTTAGTTTATTTGTCTTATTATCTTGAGGTTTTTAAAAATATTAAACACATTTCCTGTTCTGTAAGTTTTTCATGTTTTGCGCAAAGATGGTGCATCAATAAAGTTGGAGGGATCCCCACAAGCTGTGACTGGTGCCTTTATTGTGTTCGCAATTCCAGTTTTTTTCCGTCAGTGCCGTTTACACTTTGGGCGTTTTGTCCACAGGAGACGGAAAACAACGAGATCCACTTCTGCACACACAACCATACCGTTTTCAGAAAAAAACAACAAACTTTATTGCTTCTTCAAAATAAATAGGAGTCAGTCTTCAAACGCGTTCCTGAGAAGTGTTCTGAAAGCTCCTCCTCCTCCTCGTTCTTAGTCACACACACGCCGACGCACACACCTCATGGACCGGGTCATGTGACCTGGTCATGTGATCGCCCATTCTCATCCAGCTCATCCAACCCACTGCCCTGGAATCACACCAAACTGTGTGTGGTGTGTGTGTGTGTGCGCGTGTGTGTTGTGTGATAGGCAGTGATTCATTGCTACTGTGCTCTTTGTTGAGATGAAAATTTGAATGTGTGCGTAAACCAACAAACTCTTGGTTTGCATGCCGACAGAAGTTCACACAACAGTCTTACAGCCGTATGACCCACGCAACGGCTGTGTGTGTGTGTGTGTGTGTGTGTGTGTGTGTGTGTGTGTCAGCGAGTGTGTGTGTTTGTGTGCGTGTTTTCACAGTATAATGTCTCTCTATGTAAAAATGGCGAGTTGTGTTGTCTTCATGCATCGTTTATAGCTTAGATGTGAATTTCTCTTTTACTTCCATGCACACAAACACACATACACGCACACACACATATACTTCCATGCACACAAACACACACACACACACACACACACACAGTACCATGACATCAGGGACTACAAAAAGTACAACTACTTCATCATCATCATCACCCGCAACATCATCGTCATCCGTCTATTATTGCTTTTGTACTTCAATACTCGTATACGTCTAGTAAAATGTAAAAAAAAGTGTCATTTTTGTCCTCACAGAGTAGCCGTCCGGAGGTAAACAAAGAGTGTCCATCCTCGGCCAATGGCCTGCCTCGTTGGCCGTGATGTCACGCACCGCCGCTCTGCCGACCCACGCATACAAAGACAAAAATATAGATGTGTGGATATATATATACATATAAACCGTGTGTATATATTATATCCCAAGGACCGGGGCCCTCAAGAGTCTCTCCAGCTTCGTCAATAAATATGATTGGTTTGAACGGAGCAGACGGCTCCGGATTCCGGTCCAGTCCGGTTCTCTGTTCCGGTCCGGTCCAGTTGCTAATCCGGGTCCAGTCTCTGGACTCCGGTCGCTGATCCGGTCCAGTCAGGTGTCTGATCCGGTCCGGTCTCTAGTCCGGTCCGGTCTCTGTTCCGGTATCTGATCCGGTCTCCAGTCTCTGTTCCGGTCCAGTCTCTGATCCGGTCCGGTCTCTGATCCGGTCCGGTCTCTGTTCCGGTCCGGTCTGTGTTTCCGGTCCAGCCAGTCTCTCATGGATCCAAGTCCATGTCTTTGGTCCTCACCCTTCTCCCTCCCCCCTTTCGCTGCCCCCCCCCCTTTCTCTCCCCCCGGTCTACACGTTGGAGACGGCGTGTGCCGCGTCCCGGGCCTGGCGGATGCCGTAGAGCCACTTGATGACGCGGGCGTTCCTCTCGATCACCGAGATCCCGTACGGCGCCCGCTCCACGCCCGGCCCCTCCCCGCCGCCGCCACCGCCACCCCCCTCGCCCCCGCCCTCGCCCTCGCACTCGGAGCTGGGCGTGCTGACGCTGCGCAGCTTGGACACGGACACGATGTCGGAGTTGGCGCGGCCGAAGCGCTCCACGCCGCCCAGCGCCTCCACCTCGCCGCGGTCCAGCCCGCAGTAGTTGAAGAAGCGCTCCAGGTCGGCCGTGGCGCGCGAGTAGCGGTCGCTCAGGTCCGACTTGGAGCGGTGCAGCGCCGGCGCCGGCGGCTTCCGCGACGAGCTGGCGTTGGAGAGCCGCGTGAAGGCGGGCGACGGCGGCGGGTAGGGCGGGGGCGGGGCCCCCAGGCGGGACGAGGGCGAGGTGGAGGAGGAGGCGGAGGACGTCCGGTGCGGTGGGGGCGGCGGCGGCGGCAGGGTGGGCGGGGCCTGGGGCTGGGCGGTCTGCCGCAGGGGGAGGAGGAGGGGCTTGAGGGGGAGGGCCGGGCGGGGGGGGAAGGTCCGGAGGGCGGCGGGCGGACGCACGTCGACGCGCCGCACCGCCATGGGGTGGGGGTGGGGGTGGGGGTAGGGCGGGGTCGCCACGCGGGGGGCCCGCACCGGGACGGGGGGGGGCTGCTGGCTGTCGTTGTTCCTGTTGTCGAGCGGGGAGGAGGTGGAGGAGGAGGAGAGGGAGGAGGAGGTGTTGAGGGGCTTGGAGGAGGAGGTGGAGGAGGAGGTGGTGTTGAGGGGCTTGGAGGAGGAGGTGGAGGAGGAGGTGTTGAGGGGCTTGGAGGAGGAGGTGGAGGAGGAGGTGTTGAGGGGCTTGGAGGAGGAGGTGGAGGAGGAGGTGGTGTTGATGGCCTTGAGGTTGTTGAGCAGGGGCTTGGAGGAGGAGGTGGAGGAGGAGGTGGTGTTGAGGGGCTTGGAGGAGGAGGTGGAGGAGGAGGTGGTGTTGAGGGGCTTGGAGGAGGAGGTGGTGTTGATGGCCTTGAGGTTGTTGAGCAGCAGGAGGTGGGGCTCCGCTGACAGGCTGCTGCCGATGCTCTTGGTGCCCGACGAGGGGGAGGAGCCTGACGGGGAGGGGGAGGAGCCCGACGGGGAGGGCGAGGAGGAGGACGAGGCGGAGGAGGACGAGGAGCAGGAGGGGAGGGAGGAGCGGCAGGTGGGGACGGCGGTGACGGGCGCGTGGCCGACGTCGCTGACGTTGTTGATGAGGTTGTTGAGGATCTCCAGGTTGAGGGCGGGGCCTCTCCTCCCGCCCGTCCCGCAAACATTCCCTCCTCCTCCTCCTCCCACTCCCGTCTCCGCCGTGATTGGTCGGCGTGGGAGCTTGCGGGCCGGGGGCGTGGCTATCTGGCCGCGCATGGCGGGCGTGAGCAGGGGCTTGCGGATGATGGGGGTCTTGGGGGAGTCGCCGGCGGTGGTGGTGTTGTTGGGGGCGGAGCCGCAGTGCGGGGGCTTGACGGGCGCCTGCCGCGTCAGGACCACCTGCTGGCTCTTGACGTACTTGGCCTTGTCCGCCTCCAGCCGCTCCACGGCGCTCAGGCGCCGCGAGCCGGGCTCCGCCAGCGGGCGCCGGAAGTAGGCGGGGCCTTTGTTGAGGAGGCGGAAGGGCATGGAGGACATGCCCCCCGACGACGGGAACAGGGTCTCCACCGGCATTGTGCAGGGGCTGCAGAGGGGGGGAGACAGAGAGACAGAGGCCGTGAGACACGGGGACACTTCCTGTGACGTGGTCCTACCTACTTTAGTAGTCTTATTTAAGTATTAGTATTATATTAAGGGGGCCCACACAAAGCCCAGACTCAAGCCAACAGCCAACATGCCTTCATCCAACCACTCCGTTGCCTGTCGTCCGACCCGTTCGGCAGAAAAGTTGCATTGAAACACACGGCGATATACCGCGAACTACACAGTAGCGTGGACGTTCTGCTCTTGAGCGAGATGCAATAAGTCTCCGTAACATCAGGTGGCGCTAGTCTCGTGGCGCTAGTCCGCCCCTCCCACACACCGCGCTGAAAACCAATCAGAGTATCCAATGGCTCCGATCCACAGACCGCCAACTCTCTCAGAGTTTGCGAGTTGAATCGGACCAAACACTGTCCGCGCGGTTCCAAAAGCTTCGAACACAGATGAACACACTGAACAGATTCGTTTCCGAACTCATCCGAGTCTCCCCAAACATTTCAGATGGCCAACGGTTGGGCCAGTGTGTTCCACGTTTTAACATTATTCGATCGTTGTCGTAATCGTGACTCCTTGGATGTTTATCTTTGTGTTTCACTTTTCTCACTGTGATGGAATGTTTCCTGTGCCAACAAAGCTCTTTGGATTTAACTGAGACAGAAGACAGAGAGAGAGAGACAGAGAGAGAGAGAGAGAGAGAGAGAGGGAGACAGAGACAGAGACAGAGACAGAGACAGAGACAGAGACAGAGACAGAGAGAGAGTGAGAGGGACGGAGAGAGAGAGAGAGAGAGAAAGAGAGAGAGAGAGAGAGAGAGAGAGAGAGAGAGAGAGAGAGAGACAGTGACAGAGAGAGAGAGAGAGAGAGAGAGAGAGAATGAGAGATGAGGAGAGAGAGAGAATGAGAGACCGAAAGAGAGGGGGAGAAGGGGGGAGTATGGGTGTGAACAGTGAGTCTTCTGGTCAGGAGGCGTGTGAAAGAAGATCGCTCAGTTGTTTCCTTTGTGCTCCACAACAAAAAAACACCCCATAATACTCCTGAAGGGAGAGGGGGGAGGCAGGGGAGAGGGGGGAGAGCAGGACAGAGGGGGAGAGAAGGAGAGATGGGAGAATAGAGGACCAGATAAAGACTGAAACTATGTGGAGCATTAGGCCACTAACTAACTAACCAACTAACTCACCCACTCACTCACATACTGTTTTATCCAAAGCGACTTACACTAAGTACATTTGTCAGAAGAACGAGAAACAACAATATATCGCTGTCGGTACAGTAAGGATGTCCATAGAACCAAGTGCCAAGCACTAACAATCACTAGGTTAACCTATCCCCCGTACACAACAAAGATAGCTAGGATAAGGTGCTACACAATGCTACAAGTGCTATTTTTAAGTGCCAGGACGTACAACAGGCCTATACAACTAGCGGCCCGTGGGCCAAATGCGGCCCCTCTTAATTTTTTTCTGGCCCGCAAGAGGTTGCATGCAAAAAATAAATAAAATAAAGGAGAAACATAGTTGCATGCAAATCAGGTTTCTGTTTGTAGCCGGTGATACTAGCCAGTATCAGTACCAAACAATCAGTAACTGGCATCACTTATTCTGACAATGTTTAGCTCAACCGATACGTGTGAGTCTAGCTTTTCTCATATGAATGTCATCAGAACAAGGGCACGTTGCTCCATGACCTATGAGAAGCTGCATGAGTGTCTCAGGATGAGCCAAACAAGGCAAACGAGGCAGTGCAATCTTTCTCACTGACTCACTGGCTCAAAATGTCTCATATGTACAGTAGTTCTGTTTGGTGATGATTCAAACAACATTGTTGAATTCTAAATACGTGTCCAAAATATGTGAGAACAAAATCTTTTATAATGGTACGATTAAAAGTGAAGAAGGAAGGAATGCTTCTGACAAGTTTATTCCATGTAGTAGTACTATTATATATTAAGTTAACACTACTTTAAGTACGATTTATTTGTAGCGATTCATTCACGTAGTTTTACTCTGTGTGGCCCATGAACCCCCAGTGGTTTTCCTTTTCGGCCCACTTGTTAAGGAGGTTGAATAGCCCTGACGTACAACATACAATAAGAACAATAACTCACCCACTCACTCACTCACCCAGCAACTCACCCATTCACTCACCAATAGCCCACCAGACATCATCCTACAACCAATCAGACAGCATCCAGCCAACCAACCAGACACCATCCTACCAGCCAATTAGACACATCCAACCAACCAACCAGACACCATCCAACCAACCCATCAGAGACCATCCAACCAACCAACCAGAGACCATCCAACCAACCTATCAGAGACCATCCAACCAACCAACCAGACACCATCCTACCAGCCAATTAGACACATCCAATCAACCAACCAGACACCATCCAACCAACCCATCAGACACCATCCAACCAACCAACCAGACACCATCCAACCAACCAACCAGAGACCATCCAACCAACCAACCAGACACCATCCTACCAACCAATCAGACACCATCCTACCAACCAACCAGACACCATCCAACCGACCAATCAGAGACCATCCAACCAACCAACCAGAGACCATCCAACCAACCAACCAGACACCATCCAACCAACCAACCAGACACCATCCAACCAACCAACCAGACACCATCCAACCAACCAACCAGACACCATCCTACCAACCAATCAGAGACCATCCAACCAACCAACCAGACATCATCCAACCAACCTATCAGACACCATCAAACCAACCAATCAGAGACCATCCAACCAACCAACCAGAGACCATCCAACCAACCAATCAGACACCATCCAACCAACCAACCAGACACCATCCAACCAACCTATCAGACACCATCAAACCAACCAATCAGAGACCATCCAACCAACCAACCAGAGACCATCCAACCAACCAATCAGACACCATCCAACCAACCAACCAGACACCAACCAACCAGACACCATCCAACCAACCAACCAGACACCATCCAACCAACCAACCAGACACCATCCAACCAACCAACCAGACACCATCCAACCAACCAATCAGACACCATCCTACCAACCAACCAAACAGCATTTCAGACAACTGGGCATCCAACAAGGAAACAAACTCAGAACATACATGCATTTAGTTTCATCCGTCTGTCACAATACAGTGTGTGCGTGTGCATGTGCACGTGTGTGGGTACATTCCCTGCCCTAGCGGGAATCAAACCCCAGACCCTGGCACCATTAGTGCCCTGCTCAACTACCGGACACCAGACAGGTCACGTGACCCGTACATTGTACTGTATGGTGTTTGTATTGTATTATAGCACTTAACTGTGTAGCAACGGCAATAGCTGCTATCAATTGGTTAGCCTAGCAATTGTTGTACTTGCACTTGGTTCTGTGAACATCCTTTCTGTACCGACAGCGATATATGACAAATGTACTTATTGTAAGTCGCTTTGGATAAAGGCGTCTGCTAAATGCCCTAAATGTAAACGTGAATGTAAGACCCCCAGACCCAGAGAACCCCAGACTCACAGACCCTCAGACCCCGTCCCCAGACGTCCCTCCTGTGAAAGGGGGCCGACGCTCAGTGAGGCATCGCTGGGTAAAGACAAGACATGTGACCCAGCGCTAGTGGAGCAGCTAGTGGATTAGCACCCTCGCTACGGCTCAAAAAAACCCACTCTTTAATACCCTCCCCCCTCCTCCCCCTCTCCTCCCCCTCTCACCGGTCAGGTCCTCTTTGTTGTTGTTGTCCTTTTAACTTCTCTGCTCCCTCTTTTCTTCTCGCTCGCCCGACTCTCTCTCTCTCTCTCTCTCTCTCTCTCTCCGGTAGACCGGAGGGGGGGGGGGGGGGGGGGGGGGGGTCGCCCGGGGTCAGGTTCCCCCTCGGAGGGGAGAGGGGCCCCCAAGACCCTGCCTCGTCCCGGCGGGAGGGGCCCCTGGATGTAGCGGGCGGGTGCCGGGGTGACAGAGTCCTTCCTCCCCTGAACCCCACCCCCTCCTCCTCCTCCTCCTCCTCCCCCGTGCCTCGGTTATAATCCCTCCGACAACGCGCTCCTCGCAGCGGAGCGGAGAGCAGCAGGAGGAGGAGGAGGAGGAGGAGGAGGAGGAGGAGGAGGAGGAGGAGGAGGAGGAGGAGGTGCTGTGGTCCTGGCGGAGAGGAGGCGCAGACACCGGCGTAGGGTCCAGGTCCGGATAGAGGAGTCCCAGAAAGTAGACAACTAGTAGACAACAAGGACCTCTCTCTCTGTAACTCGGTCTCTCTCTATCGGTCTCTCTCTCCCTCACTCTCTCTCTCTCTGTCTCTCTCTCTCCCTCTCTCCCTCTCTCTCTCTCTCTCTCTCTCTCTGTGTCTGTGTGTCCCGGTGTCTGGCTGTGCAGGCAGAAACACACACACACACACACAAACACACACACTCGTTCAGACACACGGATTGCACGCTGCACGGGTTTCGGGCGAGAGACTCTGTTCTACAGCGGAGCGAGCGAGGCGGGCTTTAATAGACTTTCCCGGCTCCTCCCACCCGGGCCCCATTCGGCCACGCCCCCTCGGCCGAGCCCACCAATCACACGCCGGCTCGGGAGGCCTCGGCAGGGCAAGCGGGGAGGAGCCCACATGTGGGAGCAGTGCTCTCATTGGCCGGTGCCGGCGAGAGCCCGACCAATCGCGTCCCCTCCCCCCCCGCAGACAACAAAACAGTGAGTGGGGATTTTCATTCAAATTTAATTCTTTGAAAGGGAGAAAGGGAGAGAGGGAGGAGGGGGGGAGAGAGAGGGGGAGGGGGAGACGACAGAGAGAGAAAGGAAAAGAGAGAGAGAGAGAGGACATAGAGAGAAAGGAAGAGGAGGGGGGAGAGAAAGGGAGAGAGAAAGGGA